>NW_028261385.1:0-30000 GCF_051295495.1 Thamnophis sirtalis | reverse complement strand
TCCTCCTTCTCACCATCCAGAAGCCCTCTCTCTTTTCTGCAGGTCACAGAAGGATCTGCCAACATCCTCCCTGCTCACACTCCAGTCTCCTTTCTCACAGCATTTCCAAACATTTTGTTGCAAAATACACAGAAAGAAAAAACAACCGGAGAGGATTTAAGGAGACTTTAATGACTAACAAAGGAGGCAGCCAAGAAAAACTCTTGATAAATGATCAGCGCTGTCCTCGGCCCGTCACTGACTCTCCGGATCTGCTCTCGGGACAGCCAAGCGGGGTCCAGACGGATCACTCAGGCCCCGAATGGAAGGCCGAGCGGGGATTCGTTCCGAGGGCTGCTGGCTTGTCTGACAAACACAACACCACAACTCCTAGGCAACCCTCTGCAGGGCCAAACGCAGAGGGGGTGGGGGGGAAGGTTAGATTCTTGGACAGCAAGAAAGCGGATGGGACCAGAAGGCCGGATCAGATGCTTTCTCTGCTGATTCTCCCATTCCGGTTCCCTCTCGCCTGCTTTTCTCCCAGGAAGGATTCTCTCCTCTTATTTCCTCCACAACAACAACCCTGCAGAGTGGGTTGGGCTGTGTGATGCACGACGGCATCACCAAAAAAAGCCAACACAATCCTAGGCTGCATCAATGGAATCAAGATCACGTGAAAGGTTAATACCGCTTTATAAGGCCTTGCTAAGACCCTATGTGGAATGCTGTGTCCAATTTTGCTTGTCACAATACCTAAAAGATGCAGAGACTCTGGAAAGAGTGCAGAGAAGAGCAAGAAAGAAGATTAGGGGAGTGGAGGGTAAAACATAGGAAGAACGGTTGCAGGAACTGGGGATGTCTAGTTGAATGAAAAGAAGGACCAGGGGAGACACGATAGCAGCCTTCCAATATCTCAGGGGCTGCCCCAAAGAAGAGGGAGTCAAACTATTCTCCAAGGCACCTGAGGGTAGAACAAGAAGCAATGGGTGGAAACTAATCAAGGAGAGAAGCAACTTAGAACTAAGGAGGAATTTCCAAGATCACGTGAAGGGTTAATAGCACATTACAAGGCCTTGGGAAGGCCACACTTGGAATACGGCATTCAGGTTTGGTCGCCACGATGTAGAAAAGATGTGGAGACTCTGGAAAGAGTGCAGAGAAGAGCAAGAAAGAGGATTAGGGGACTGGAGGCTCAAACATACGAAGAACGGTTGCAGGAACTGGGCATGTCTAGTTTAATGAAAAGAAGGACCAGGGGAGACATGATAATACCAGTGTTCCAATATTTGAGGGGCTGCCACAAAGAAAGGAGGGGGGCAACCTCTTCTGCAAAGCCCCTGAAGGCAGGACAAGAAGCAATGGATGGAAACTCATCAAGGAGAAAAGCAACTTGGCACTAAAGGAGGAATTTCCTGACTTTAAGAACGATTAACGAGTGGAACAGCTTTCCTTACGAAGTTGTGGGTGCTTCACAACCGGAGGCTTTCAAGAGGAGAGACTGGACAGCCACTTGTCTGAAATGGTATAAGTGCTCAAGAAGGGGGTTGGACTAGATGACCACCAAGACCCCTCCTGACTCTGTTAGCCTATGCTCTAAAGGAGAGTGAGGGACGGGTCTAGTCACCCGGCGGGCATTTATGGCTAAAGTGGGACCAGCTTGTTTTTAGGATGTATGTCACTGGTTGAGATGGGTGGCTACAGAAATTAGTCAATCAAAACAAATAAATACAATTGACACGTCCCTTAGCTCATCCCCAGAAACCGAGCGCAGCTGGAGGGAGTCTTCATGTTTCATTCCAAAGGCCTCACGTGATTCTGGATTCTGGCTAGCAAAACACGCGCTCCTTTCCTACCACCATGTAGGCCGGGGGGGGGGGGGGAAACTATGGGCCCTTTATGACCTTTATGGACTTCAATACCCAGAATTCATGGCGTGGCTGGCTCAGGAATTCTGGGAGTTGGAGTCCACAGGTCATTTAGGTATTTAGGTATTTTAGGTATTTATTGGGATTTATATGCCGCCCTTTTCCCTGAGGGGACTCAGGGCGGCTTACAACCACAGGGGAGGGGAGGTGCAAGGTCAAAACAAGACAATATGTGAACAACAGAAAAATAATAAAACCCAACTTTCATTCAGCAATCAAACACTCGGGCGGGTAAATTGGAAACCTATCCCCAGGCCTGCTGGGAGAGCCAGATCTTGAGGGCTGCGCGGAAGGTCTGGACGGTGGTGAGGGTACGGATCTCAGCGGGGAGATCGTTCCACAGGGTCGGAGCTGCAACAGAAAAGGCTCTCCTCCGTGTGGTCGCCAGTCGGCATTGACTGGCAGATGGGATTCGGAGGAGGCCCAGTCTGTGCGATCTAATTGGTCGATTTAGGGAGGTAATCGGCAGAAGGCGGTCTCTCAAGTACCCAGATCCACTACCATGGAGTGCTTTAAAGATGGTCATCAGTATCCTGAAGCGCACCCGGAGACCAACAGGTAGCCAGTGCAGCTCGCGGAGGACAGGTGTAACGTGGGCGAACCGCGGTGCGCCCACTATCACTCGCGCGGCTGCATTTTGGACTAGCTGTAGTCGCCGGATGCACTTCAGGGGCAACCCCATGTAGAGCCCATTGCAGTATTCCAGTCTAGAGATCACAAGGGCTCGAGTGACTGTTGTGAGAGCCCCCCGATCTAAGTAGGGCCGCAACTGACGGACCAGGCGAACCTGGGCAAATGCCCCCCTGGTCACAGCCGACAGCTGGTGATCAAGAGTCAGCTGTGGATCCAGGAGGACTCCTAAGTTGCGGACCCTATCTGAGGGGTATAGAATTTGACCCCCCAGCCTAAGCGTTGGTGTATTAGCCAAATTATTGGGGGGGAAACACAACAGCCACTCGGTCTTATCCGGGTTGAGTACCAGTTTGTTAGCACTCATCCAGTTAACGGCCTCCAGACCCTGGTTCATCACGTCCACCGCTTCATTGAGTTGGCACGGGGCGGACAGATACAATTGTGTATCGTCCGCATATTGGTGGTATTTTATACCGTGCCTCCGAATGATCTCGCCCAGCGGTTTCATGTATATGTTAAATAGTAGGGGTGATAGGACCGAACCCTGGGGTACCCCACATGTTAGGGGCCTCAGGGACGATCTCTGCCCCCCGACTAACACCGACTGCGACCTGTCCGAGAGGTAGGAGGAGAACCACCGCAGAACAGTGCCTCCCACTCCCACCTCCCGCAGTCGTCGCAGAAGGATACCATGGTCGATGGTATCGAAAGCCGCTGAGAGGTCAAGGAGAACCAGGATGGACGCATAGCCTCCATCTCTGGCCCTCCAGAGATCATCGGTCAATGCGACCAAAGCGGTTTCTGTGCTGTAACCAGGTCTGAAGCCGGACTGGAAGGGGTCAAGATAGCTAGCTTCCTCCAAGGCCCGTTGAAGCTGAAAGGCCACCACCTTCTCCACAACCTTCCCGATAAAGGGAAGGTTGGAGACAGGACGAAAGTTGTTTAAAATGGCTGGATCTAACGATGGTTTCTTTAGGAGGGGTCTCACCACCGCCGTTTTGAGTACGGCGGGGAAGTGCCCCTCCCGAAGGGAGGCGGTGACAACCGCCTGGATCCAGCCATGTGTCACCTCCCTGCTGTTAGCCACCAGCCAGGAGGGACACGGGTCCAGAATACAAGTGGAGGCACTTACAGCTCGGATGGCCTTGTCCACATCCCCAGAGGCAACTTCCTGGAACTCAACCCAGAGCTGATGTGGCAAATGATCCTCCTGTGTCTCAGCTGGGTCTACTGCGGTGGAGTCCAGGTCCGATCGAAACCGAGCTACTTTGTCCGCCAAGAATTGAGCATAATCCTCAGCCCTACCCTGCAAGGGGTCTCCCGCCTCCCTCCTATTAAGGAGGGCGCGGGTTATCCTGAACAGGGCGGCTGGGCGTGACTCGGCGGACGCAACCAAGGAAGAAATATATGATCTTTTTGCAGTTCTTAATGCTCGGACATAGTCCTTGGTGCAGGTAGTTAAGAGTGCTCGGTTTGCCTCGGACCTATCGGACCTCCACTGGTGCTCTAGGCATCTCCTCCGGCGTTTCTTCTCCCGGAGTTCCTCAGTGAACCAGGGAACTCTCCGGGATCCACTGACCCGGAGGGGCCGTAGTGGCGCAATCCGGTCGAGAGACTCCGACGCCGCCGAGTACCAGGCGGCGGCCAGAGTCTCCGCCGAACTGTGGGCGAGGGTATCAGGAATAACCCCAAGCTCCGTCTGGAACCTCAGAGGGTCCATAAGTCGCCTGGGGCGGAACCACCTGGTCGGTTCCTCCTCCCTACGGTGGGGGTTTGGCCTCCGGAAGTCAAGCCTCAGTAGGCAATGGTCTGACCACGACAGGGGTATGATCTCATTACCCCTCAGACCAAGATCACACATCCACTGCTCCGAGAGGAATACGAGGTCGAGCATGTGACCCGCTGCGTGGGTTGGGCCCCGAATTACTTGGGTCAAGCCCATGGCTGTCATGGAAGCCATGAACTCCTGCGCCCCATCAGAGCGTTCACCGAGCGATGGCAAGTTGAAATCCCCCATTTCATGAAAGAGTTGTAGTTCCCCGGCTCTGATGTAGGAGGGCAGCCCACTTACTCTACGTAGGAAAGAGACCAGAGGCAGCCCCTTCTCCAACTAACAAACTTTGAACCAAATGTGGAGCTGTTGGTTGGAAAAGGGGCTACAAGGGGCTACATCCCTCCGACCTTTTCTTCCCTGGCCACACATGTGCGACTCTCTCCGCTGGTTTTGTTCAGAGTAACCTGCTTCCAATTCGGTGGTGGGATTCAGCCGGTTCGCACCTATTCGGGAGAACCTCTTGTCAACTTTCTAAGCAGTTGGGAGATCTGGTGGTTGGAAGAAATCCCATTTCGTTTTTTTCCCACTTTGCAGGGCTAATCCTGTAAGGAAGGCAGGAAGGAAACATCCTGGTGCTGTTTCTAGCCTCATCTTTATTGCCCTGCTTACAGAAACTGCCTCTCCGGTTAACCCTTATTACCATTGTCACAGCTAAGACGAAGCGCCCATTGGCGTGAGTGATGTTGAGTTGTTGACACCCACAGGGTCACATGACCACTGAGTCCCGCCCACCTAGCTGGTCATTAGGGCAGAGAACCGGTTGTTAAATTATTTGAACAATTTGAGAGAGGAGGAGGAGAGAGGAGGAAGGGAAAGAAGAAAAGGGAAGGATGACAGAGGGAAGAAAGGAGGGCGAGGGAGGAGAGAGGGAGAAGCAAGTGATGGATAAGGTACAAATATGTTGTATGGAGAGCAGAAGAGCCAATAATTGGTTTTTGGGAGTTTCTGGTAAGATGAATTGATGTAAACATTTAATAACACAATAGGATGTTGGCTATGTAATAGTATGCATGTGGTTGTATGTTATGAAAAACGAAAAAATAAAAAAAAACTTTATAACAAAAAATAACAATTTGAATCCCACCACTGTTCCACTCGCACAGTTTACAGCCCAAAGGACTAAGACAGATCTGGAGACGGACACATGACTTCATCAACTCCACAAGACGGAAGGATGCAAGATAAATTATCCTGTGGTGCAGGAAAACATATTTCCTAAACTGTCATCTGGGGCTGGACTAGAAGACCTCCAAGGTCCCTTCCACCTCTGTTATTGTTTTGTTGTTCTGTTCTCTTGAATTGTTCCTTTTCACATAACCATGCAGGGGTTAAGAAGATGTATGCCCGCTCCCACCCGCTCTCTGGCACACACTGGCACGTGCCACACTCTGCAAGGGCACCGGGACGCGAGACAGGTGGGCATAGGGCCACCAGCTGAAGAAGGGAAGAGCCACCAACACAAGTCACCACTTTCTTCCTACCTAGCTGCTCCTGTTAACAATTTCGTGTTTTCTCAGCCACAAAAATCTGCAGCTGGATTTCAAGGAGGCCCCGAAGAGATCAAAAGCGAAGATGCACTTTCTCGATTTCAAGAATCTCTGCAGTGAATAAGTTTCATAAATAATCATTCTTCCAAGCGGGGGAATGTTCCACTTGAAAACCCTCCCTGCTGTGCAGCCTGGCAATTTTTCAAGCTGCGGATCTATTTAGTTGAGAGTCTTTGACCTGGCGATTGGAAATGGGCTTGAGTGACGGCACGATGGTGGATTTCGCAGTCTATATCTGTCCTTGTACTTAAAGCAGTGTTTCTCAACCTTGGCAACTTGAAGATGTCCGGACTTCAACTCCCAGAATTCCCCAGCCAGCGAATGCTGGCTGGGGAATTCTGGGAGTTGAAGTCTGGACATCTTCAAGTTGCCAAGGTTGAGAAACACTGATCTAGAGGTAGTTTTCTGTTTATGATACATTCATAATTTAGTTTATTCAGCATGAAACGGAGCTGAAGATGTGTAGCACGGATGGCTGTCGATTGTGCAACAGTGCAACAGCAGATCAGAGGAGGAGACGCTGCGGGGCAGGGATGACAGCTGCTCTTTAAAAACTGTGATTTAAGTCAAGTTGGTTTAAACCAAGCCTTTTTGCTATGGATTTAAACCGTGATTGACAGAATTACAGAAGGAGAGAGTAGGAAGGGGCCTTGGAGAGCTTCTAGCCCAACTTGGTTTAAATCAAACCCACCCTGTTCTTAAAGCATGGTCCCAGAAGCCCCAAGGGTTCCCGAGACCCTCTCAGGGGCCCCACAAAATCAAAAGTATTTGCCAGATATTAATTAATTATTATTATTTTTTAAAAAAAACCAATGTCACTTTTTTCACTGTGTCTTAATGCGGTGGTTCTCAGTCTTTTTCTTCACCACGGACCCCCTCTATAAATCCCTTTCGGGGCCAGAGGCCATGGCCACGGACCCCCCCCCCCATTAACTCAACATTTAAATCACAACATTTGTTTTCAAGGCTTTGCAAACCTTGGACAAACATCACGCTCCCCTCCCCCCTCCCCAGGGTTCTGCGGATTACAGGCTGAGAGCACCCCTGTTATAATGCATTCGAAATATAGAGCTTTTTCATGAATAATATTTATTTCTTCCTATCTAATGGCTTTCATATTCTTATTTTTACAGGATTCAATGAACACATGTTCTACCAATGAATCTATTTTGATTTTTAATACGGTAAACGTTGACGACTGCATGGCCCATGCAAATAAAAACTCTGTTTGGGACCCTCCCGTAATTTTTAAAAGTGGAGGGGGGAGAGGCTGGGAGGAAAAAGTTGAATAAACACTCCTTTAGACCAACCGTTTGGCTTTGCTGAGGGGTTCCCCCTCCCAAATATTTTTCCCACTGCAAAAATGTTCCCCTGCAGCAGGGGGGAAAAAATCAGGAGTCTGGAAGCTCTTTCTTTTTAAACTGAAAGGTGTAACGTTTCGTGAACTGTAGCTGATGCCTTTGAATAAAACTTGCTTGCCAAAAAAGCTGCTTCCAGATTCGTAGAAGATTCGGGGGGGGGGGGGGGGAGAATTTCTTGCCAAGCTGCCTCCGCCCATCCTCAAAGCTCTTTTTCAAAGCATTCCCCCCCCCTTTCATACAATGGAGATTCAAACTGGGGGAAAGCCCTCCATAGATAAGCTCCCTGCAGTTCTTTTCCATGTCATCAGAAACTTTCTACATAGGAAAATATTTCCCAGATCCCTCAAAGTGCTGCCAGAGGAAGCCAGAAGAAGGAGAGGGGAAGGGAAGCAGGAATGGGAATGAGGAGGAGGGGAGGGAGAGAGGAAGGAAAGAAAGAGGGAAGGAAGGGAAAGAGATGGGAAAGCAAAGGGGAGGAAGGGAGGGAGGGAAGGAAGGAAGGAAAGAGGGAAAAGGAAAGAAGGAAGGACGGGGGGGGGGGAAGGAGATGGGAAAGCAAAGGAAAGGGAGGGAGGGAAGGAAGGGGAAGTCAATGAAGGAGAAAGGAAGGGCAGAGGAGGAAGAGGAAGGAATGAAAAAAAAGGAGAGAGTGAGGGAAGGAAGGAGGTGGGAGGGAAAAGAAAGGAAGGGAGGGAGGGAGGAAAGGGAGGGAGAGAAAGAAGGGAGAGTGAAGGATGGAAACAGAGGGAAGGAGAGGAAAGAATGAAAAGAGGGAAGGAGGAAGTGAGGGAAGGAAGGAGGTGGGAGAAGGAAGGGAAGGTGGGTGGGAGGGAAGGAGATGGGAAAGTGATGGGAGTGAAAGAAGGAAGAAAGGGAAAAAGAGAGAGGGAGGAAGGAGAGGAATGAATGAAAAGAAAGATAAGGAGAGAGTGAAGAAGGAAAGGAAGATTGTTTAGTGACCCCCCCCCCACTGCTTAAAGCAAAGGAGTCCGAGAGAAGCCGAGGTCGAGCGGCTCCCCCAGCCAGCCCTTCGTCCCAAGCGGGAGCCCCGACGGGAGGAGCCGGAGCATGAACGGAAAGGAAGCGAGGCGGCTCCTCCGCGAAGCCCGGACAGCCAAGGGAGCAGCCCCGTCCGCCCCGTCCAACAGACCCAACGAAGCCGCCTCTCCTCGGCCCCTTTTGCCCCGCTCCCCCCGAAGGGCTCCGCTGCCCAACAGCGAACCGGGGACGGCCGACACCTTCCCCGAGAGCCCCGAAGAAGCCCGCAGCCCCCACCCAGAGGAGACCCTTTGCCGCCCGCCCTAAGCCCGCCGAGCCTGGGGGTTGCGGCCCCGCGCACCTGCAGGGAGGGCGCCCCCTTGGCGCAGGAGCCCCGAGGCTGCCGGGGGGGGGCGCCTTCCTCCACCCTCCGCCCCCGACCGCCGAGCCTCTCCGGCAGGGAGGCTTCCAGAGCGCCCCCCCCCCGGAGGCTGCAACTTTCGGCGCTCCGAGACCCCCGTCGGGGCTGCTCCCTCCCCCTCGCCAGCCCCCGGCGCCTCCGCCCCGCCGGTACCTTCAGCTGCGGCTGCTCCGGCTCCGGCCGCCCAGGCTCTCCATGGCCCGCGCCCTCCGGACACGGCGGCTCTTCCGCGGGCTGCCCAGACCCGCCACCCTCCGCTCCGGGACGCCCAGAAGGCAGCGCAGGGTCGGAGGCTGCGCCGCGGCGTCGGGCGGCTGTGCTTCGGTCGGCGCGAAAGCAGCCCCGGCGGGGAAGTGAACTCGCTCTCGCTCTCCTTCTCCTTCTCTCGGCCGTCCCGGCGCCAAGTGCCGCGAGCCGCTGCCGCCCTCCCAGGCTCCCCCTCCGGGGCTGGCGGGGAGGAGCCAGGAGGCGTCTCTGCGGGCGGGGGAGGAGGGAGAGCGTCGGCCGGGCTGCACCCAGCGACCCCCCCCCCCGCCCCCAGCGCAACTTCGGCAGCCTCCCGGGTCCCAAGGCCGATTCCTCCCCTACTGGGGAGGGGCCATGCTTTGCAGCCAGGCGCTCCTCTCCTCCCCCTCCCCAGCCAGACAAAGCCCCCCTCTCATCTCTCTCTCCCTCCCTCTTTCTTTCTTTTTCTTTCTTTCTTTCTTCCTTCCTTCCTTCCTCTCTCTCTCCCTACCTATATCTATCTATCTATCTATCTATCTATCTATCTATCTATCTATCTATCTATATTTCTCTCTCTCTCTCTCTTCCTTCCTTCCTTCCTTCCTCTCTCTCTCCCTACCTATATCTATCTATCTATCTATCTATCTATCTATCTATCTATCTATCTATCTATCTATATTTCTCTCTCTCTCTCTCTCTTTCTTCCTTCCTTCCTTCCCCTCTCTCCCTACCTATATCTATCTATCTATCTATCTATCTATCTATATTTCTCTCTCTCTCTCTCTCTCTCTTCCTTCCTTCCTTCCTTCCTCTCTCTCCCTACCTATATCTATCTATCTATCTATCTATCTATCTATCTATATTTCTCTCTCTCTCTCTTCCTTCCTTCCTTCCTTCCTCTCTCTCTCCCTACCTATATCTATCTATCTATCTATCATCTATCTATCTATCTATCCATCTATATCTATCTATCTATCTATCTATCTATCTATCTATCTATCTATCTATCTATCTATATTTCTGTCTATCTATATATCTCTAATCTCTCTCTCTCTCTCTCATCATCTACTTCTAATCTCTCTATCCCCTTCTCTTCTAGAGAGACTTTGAGCACCATACAAATAAAATGTTAAAAACATAAAAAGCTGAGCATAAACATGTATTATTTTGGGTGGCTACAGCCACATTCCATGCAGGGGGGGGGCCCAGGCTGCCACCCACCAGGTGCGCTGAAAAAAAATTCAAGACAGGCAGGCTGCAGTGATCCACTTAGCAACCCAGGCAGCCTTTTGACCAGGAGGGTCCCAATCCAGAGCGTTAGGATTGCCAGTTAAAATCTACTGCGTGACCCAAAGCCAAGCACAGGACACGGCCCAGATGTCTCAGGGAAGTAGTAAAATACTCCCCCCCCCCAGGGCGCGTTCTGCGGATCCTGAATTTCAGTCCTGCATTTGGGGCCATTGGCGCAATGAAGCCAGACAGAAAAACAGCCCAAGAGCCGGGATGTTTGCCAGAAGCCACCTGAGGGATGCTGGCACAATCGCTGGGCAAAGAAATCTCTACTCCTTCCTGCATCTCCTTCAAGTACTGAGCAGCCTAAGTTCCACTCTTTAGGCTCTCTACTACGCCCCTCCATGCAGCAGAGGGGGGGGGGGCAGACGCCTCACTTCTAAAGGACATTCAACTGCCAGGTGCAGAAATGCGGGGGGGGGAGGTTCCATGCAGGAGGGGGAAAGAGAATTCTGCAGCAAGCATGCATGGGCAGCCCCAGCCCAGCCTTATGGGTACCTGGATTGGTTTCTGAAGGGCTGCAGGTGCAAATCTAGCCCGCAGGCAGGCTGCAGAAGGTTTTTTTTTTTAAATGTTTATGTATACTTCATATTTCTTAATAGCCACCCATCTCCCTCCGATTCCCAGGAAAGCTAGAAAGACCATTGTTGAATTTGAGGAGTTTGGGGAAACGATAACGGAGGACAAAGGTGGAAATAGAGGGACTGTTTCCAGGTTTTCAGAGATTAGCAAAAGAAGAGAGCTGGAAGGGGCCTTGGAGGTCTTCTAGTCCAGCCACAAGCAGGAGACCTTATTCCATCCCAGACAAATAGCTCTCCAATCTCTCTTTAAAAGCCTCCGGGGATGCAGGACCCACAACTTCTGGTGGCAAGCTGTTCCACTGATTGATGGTCCTCCCTGTTAGGAAATTCCTCCCGAGTTCCAAGTTGCTTCTCTCCTTGATTAGTTTCCATCCGTTGCTGCTCCTCTTGCCAAGTTCAGGGAAGGCTGTTTTCTTGCTCTTTGTGAAATGCAATTAAGCAGCTGACGGATACGTATTATTTGCATCTGGACTGCGTAGCATTTAAAGGGCTTTATATCACCCGCCCGGTTACCTTCACACAGCAGCACCCTTCCCCAGAGGAAACCCTCTCCGGTGCATTCACACAACATGGGGGGTTGGTGGTGGTTTTATAGGGGTTCATTTTCCTGTCCTTATTTAGTGTCAGGTGCCATCCCTCCCTGTTCGGCTGGGCCATGACTCAGGGGGCTGTGTGGATCCGGAAAACAGGACGGCAGGCCTGTAACCAAGTTAAATCTGCTTTCCTGGGGCCGCAATTGGATTACTTTAATCTTTACAAGGAGGCCTGCAAAGGTCAGCCTCCTTAATCTTCCAGGAGCTGCTCGGATCCGTCCTGCAGACATGGAAGGCAATAAACCCCTGTCCAGGCTTCAAAGGCAGCCCTGCCCACCCACCCTCTGCCCCTGGAAGGGTCCGGTGGCTGCGTGAAAAGCACACATACACCCCCCCCCCACCGCCCCCTGAGCTCGTGTAGGGCTGTTAGAGAGCAGAAGTAGGATCAGAATTTCTGTTGTTAAGCAGTCGAGTTGTTGAGCGAGTCATGCTGTGGTTTTATGACCTTGTTTGCCAAGATTGTTAAGCGAATCACAGGATTGTTAAATGAGTTGGTGGCCCAGCCTTTGAATTCTCATCATGATCATGGTTATGGGGATGCTGCAATGGTGGTGGTGGTGGGGGGTGTATTTCCACATCTATTTGGGATGCTCCAAGCAGGAGACCCTCTCTTTGGGCACAAGGCAAGACCTGATTTTGGGGGAGGGTCTCTCCTGAGATACCCCTTAAATAGGGGAAGGTTTGGACCTCCAAGCTCTTGACAATTCCAGGAAGTGACAAGAGCCCCGTTGAAAACATGAGAATAGCGTAGCATAGAAATAGGAAAGAATAGAAAATAGAATAGAATAAGAAATTAGAATAGAATTAGAATAGAAAATAGAAAAATAGAAAAATAGAAAAATAGAAAAATAGAAAAATAGAAAAATAGAAAAATAGAAAAATAGAAAAATAGAAAAATAGAAAAATAGAAAAATAGAAAAATAGAAAAATAGAAAAATAGAAAAATAGAAAAATAGAAAAATAGAAAAATAGAAAAATAGAAAAATAGAAAAATAGAAAAATAGAAAAATAGAAAAATAATAGAAAAATAGAAAAATAGAAAAAAGAATGGAATGGAATAGAATATAAATAGAATAGAATAGAATAAAATAGAATAGAATATAGAGTAGAAATAGAACAGAATAGATTAGAATAGAATATAAAATATAGAGCAGAAATAGAATAGAACAGAACAAAGAATGGATAAAAAAGGGACCTTGGAGGGCTTCTAGTCCAACCCCTTGCTTTCCTCTCCTTATAGAGTCCAAACCGCTGCTCAGGGGCATCCTGACAGGACAGAGAGACCCAGCTGGGCCTTGCACCCCAGGATCCCTCTTGGCCCCCGCGTCCTTTCTTCCACGCAGCTGCCTCCAAAATAAGCAGCCGGCTCTCCTGCCCTCGGCTGCCCCAGGAGTCCCTCCCGCATTCCAGGAGTGCAAAAGAGCCCGGGCAGCCTGCAGAGAGCTGGCTCTGCAGACAAAAGGCCCCTTTGGTCTCCTTGGCGCTCCAAGGGAACGTTGGCAGGAAAACCAGCCTGGAAAGGTGGGGCGGTGGAGGAGGTTCGGGGACCGCCTGGGCCATTTCACCTCTTCATTCCCAAAAGGGAGGAAGCCAAACCCGGGAGAGGAGGGGAGCCACCCCCACAGCAACCCCAGGCAGAAGGAAGATTCCAGCAGGGAGAGCGTGGCTGTTTCAGCTCTAGCTGCAGAGGGTTAGGGGCAGTGGTGGGATTAAATTTTGTTTACTAGTGGTTCTGTGGGCGTGGCTTGGTAAGTGTGGTGGGCGTGGCTTGGTGGGCGTGGCAGGGGAAGGATACCGCAAAATCCCCATTTCTTCTCCATCAGCTGGGACTCCGGAGGCAGGGAATAGATGGGGGCGGGGCCAGCCAGAGGTGGTTTTTGCCGGTTCTCCGAACGACTCAAAATTTCTGCTATCTGTTCTCCAGAACTGGTCAGAACCTGCTGAATTCCACCCCTGGTTATGTGGTACCTGGGTCAATAGCTATGGGAGGCATCTTGGAGTCCCATTGGACGAACACTTAAGTAGGAGCCAGCCGTGTGCTGCAGCTGCCAAAAAAGCCAACACAATCCTTGGTTACATTTATGGGACAGAATCACGTGAAGTGTTGATACCACTTTATAAGGCCTTGGTAAGGCCACACTTGGAATCCTGCATCCAGTTTTGGTCACCAAGACGTAAAAAAGATATGGAGACTCTAGAAAGAATGCAGAGAAGAGCCACAAAGAGGATTAAGGGGCTGGAAGCTAAAACATACAAAAATGGTTGCATGAACTGGGTATTTCTAGTGAAAACTACTTTGCACTAGACTAGACACATCCAATTCCTGCAATTGTTCTTCACACGTTTTAGCCTCCAGCCCCCTAATCATCTTCGTTGCTCTTCTCTGCACTCTTTCCAGACCAGGGGTGATATGATAGCAGTCTTCCAATATCTATGGGGCTGTCAAAAAGGGGTCAATCTATTCTCCAAAGCACCAGAAGCAACAGATGGAAACTATTCAAGGAGGGAACCAGCCTAGAACTTAAGGGAAAAAATCCTGACAGTGGGGACAATTAATCAGCGGAACAGCTTGCCACCAGAAGTTGTCTGTGCTCCATCACTTAAGGGTTTTTTAAAAATTATTTTTAAACAAACAAGAACAAACAAAAACGTAACACACACACATCCTTCTTCCCTTTCGTATAGCGTGTCGTTTTGTTACAAGATTTTGTGCGTCCTTCCATGGTCACCACTTGCAATTATATATCGAGTCACAAATTGTTAATTTGGTAAACATAAGATACATTATTGTTATGTGTCAATTTTTCAACTATGATTATTATTCCTTAATTTTAAACAAGGTATTCTAAATATTGAATCCATACATACAACATCATTTTGCATCAATAATTCAACTCCAATTATCATTCCTACATTTTAAAGAGAATATTATATATATTAAAATCATACATCCATTACATCGTTCTAATCAGTTTAACAATGCTAAACCCTTATAGTATTGCATGTATCATTCTATTATTCCTAAAATATAAAAAGTTCTCCCACTTTTCCCATTACCATGATTTTTTTTATTTAACCATTGATAAAACAAATCCCAAACCTTGTAAAATTATTCATTTTCTTGTTCTCTAATTTCAAATGTCAATTTACTCATTTCCACACATTCCATTATTTTTTGAATAATTTCCTTCTGCGTTGGTATTTTCTCAATTTTTCAATTTTTTGCAAGTACAATTCTAGCTACTGTTAAAACATTTACAATCAAATATTTCAAATCTCTATTATATATTTCTGGTGTAATTCCCAATAAAAAAAAATCTCTGGAGGTTTTTTAAGAAGAGACTGGACAACCATTTGTCTGAAATAGTACAAGGTCTGCTGCTTGAGCAGGGGGTTGGACTAGAAGACCTTCAAGGTCCCTTCCAACTCTATTATTCTTGGCAACTTTAAAACACTTCATGGCTGGCTGGGGAATTTTGGGAGTTGAAATCCACGTGCCTTAAAGTTGCCAAGGTTGGACATCCCTATTGGTAACGAAGCAGAGAAGAAGAGATTCCAGCATGGAAAAACAAATTAATTCCAAGCGAAGATGAAATAATAAGAAAGGTTTTGGATTGTGCTGAAATGGACAAACTAACCAAAGAAATCCATGGAAAAGAAGAATCAGAATTCTACCAGATGTGGGATAAATGGTATAGGTGGATGGAGGAAAGAAACAAAAATCAATGAAGGAATATAACAAAACTCAAAAAATAATAGTTATGAGTAAAATAAGAGGGTTAAGAATGGTGAAATCCAAATGAAATACAATAGGAGGGGAAATAATATAAGGTGAGCGGTATCGATTGATAATTGCTATTAGAAAGAACAGGAAGCTCCTCTTCGTATTGTATTGTGTAAATGTGGTGTACGTCTAAGGTTTTTTTGTGTGTATTTTACATGTTTGTTAATACACACACACACACACACACATATATATTTAAAAAGAGATTCCAGCAATGAAGAGGCAGAAGCTTTCATCAGTTTTCCAACTAAATGAAAACATGTCCAAGAATTGTTTTGTTTCTAACTTTGCAAAAATATACCCAGACTTCCTTGGGAACCCCCTTGTGAGACCCCTGGGGTTTAAATATTTGCCAGTTTGTTCATTGAAGGGGCCCCAGTCCTGTGTCTCACAAGGACCCTGAGTTGGCACCCCCAACCTGTCTTCCCTCCCTCCCCAAATTAACCATCCTGTGCCCCTGGTGATGAAGGAAGGTGCAGCTCCCAAAAATGGAGGCTTTGGGATAAAATTTTGGACTTTGAAAAGGGGTTATCAGATTTCTGCTAATTTCCCCCCCCCCCCAAAAGAGCCCAGGGCCTTTGACCCTCCCTGCCCACCTTCTGGATCTATGCAACTCAGTCATAACCCAGGACACGTGCAGAATCCGAACAGATAATTGGCCCTAGCTGACCTTATCTCATTACTTCAGGTAGGCCTCAACCCATGACTGTAATTGGGACAGTACTGCGTCCAGTTTTGGTACCAAACTATAAAAAAAAAGGGCAGAGAAGAGCAACCAGGGTGACGAGGGGACTGGAGGCTAAAACATATGAAGAATGGTTGCAAGAGGGTGGCTAGTCTCACGAAGAGAAGGACCAGGGGAGACAGGAGAGCATCTTCCAATATTTGAGGGGCTGCCACAGAGAGGAGTTAGGGGGTCCAGCTATTCTCCAAAGCCCCCAAAGGTCAGAGAAGGAAGAATGGATGGGAACTGACCAAGGAGAGAGATTCAACCTAGAAATAAGGGGGAATTTCCATATAGTGAGACCAGCAATCCACCCATGGAACAGAAGTTGCCTTCAGAGGTTGTGGGAGCTTCATCCCTGGAGGCTTTGAAGAAGGGACTGGGCTGCCATCTCTCAGAAGTGGTGTAGTGGGGTCTCCTGCTTGGGCTGGGGGGTGGGTGGGTGGGGTTGGACTAGATGACCTCCAAGGTCAACTCTGTTAATCTTTCAAAAAGGCTGAGTTATCTCTATTTTTCTTCCTAAAGCATAGGAAGAACGGTTGCAGGAACTGGGCATGGCTGGGCTACTGAAGACGAAGGACCAGGGGGGACAGGAGAGCAGCCTTCCAATATTTGAGTGGGGGCTGCCCCACAGAGGAGGGGCCAGACAAGGAATCATCATCTTCATTTCGTGACCCCATAATGCCTTCCGGGGTGGAGTCTGGGCAACTGAATGGAGCTAGCAGTGTGTTTTCATGGCCGGATGCCCTTCCTGTTGCCAACACGGAGTTTTGTTCAGCAGAGATATTTTCAGTGTGAAGGGCCAGAGAAGGATGGGAACTGGACAAGGAGAGATTCAACCTGGAAATAAGGAGACATTCTCTGACAGTGAGAGCCATCAATTTGTTCTCAAGTTGCCTTCAGAAGTTGTGGGAGCTTCGTCACTGGAGGCTTTCAAGAAGAGACTGGAAAGGGACTCCTGCTGGGGTGGGGGGGTTGGACTAGATGACCTACAAGGTCCCTTCCAACTGTGTTAATCTGTTTAGAACTTCTGCTATTAAGTGAATCATGCCCAATTTTGCAACTGTTTCCACTGTGGTTGTTATGTGACTCAGGCCCTTTGAGCAAATCACGTGGTCGTTAAGTGAATCTGGCTTCCCTTCTTGACTCCGCTTTTCGGGAGCCGGCTGGGAAGTTCACGAACAGGAGCCGGGTGACCCTACAGTGGGTGCAAGTACACACCAATTGCCGAGCAAATTTTGATTATATGACCATAGGAACGTTGCAACAATTGTGGGTGTGAGGAGTGGTTGCAAATCTCTTTTTTTCAGTGTTATTGTTACTTTGAATGGTCACTAAAAGAATCGTCATAAGTCGGGACCACCTATATGGGGGCAAGAGAGACCCGGCCTCCCCCCCCCATCTCCCAGCTGGCTGCACCGCAGCTTCATCAGTTTCTCCAGTGAAAGTTTAACACATTATTGTTGTTGTTATTTCATGTCAAACATTTATATGGCTGCCCATCTTCAGTGAAACTTTGGTGCTTCACAATCCCCGAATTGAGGTAGTCCTCAAGTTATAACCATTCATTCAGTGACCACAGAAAGTTACGATGCCGATGGAAAAAGTGACTTATGACCGTTTGTTCACACTTATGACCCCCAAGGTCACGTGATCAAAATTCCGAGGCTTGGCAACTGATTCGTGTTCATGACGGTCACAGAGTCCCGGAGTTACATGCTCCCCTTTTGCGACCTTCTGACAAGCAAAGCCAATGGGGAAGTTGGGTTCACTTAACAACCATGTTCCTAATTTAACAGCGGCAGTGATTCGCTTAACAACCGTAGCAAGAAAGGTTGTGTGATGAGGCAAAACTCACCCTACTACAGTCTTGCTTAGTAACATTTTTTTTTTTTTTGCTCAGTCGTAAGTCAAGGTCCGCCCGCATAGCAACAATGAGATAAAATCATGAGCTCATCCTGGGGTACCCCAGGCCATCCTTCGGCAAATCTGGGGAGGGTCCCAACCCCACCTCCCCACCTGCATCGTGGGAGTTTAGCTTGCAAATTTGCCCTCCGACAAAGAGAGAGAGAAAGCAGGAAAAATAACAAGACTGGAACAGGAATCCGGAGAGGACGAGAGCCACCACCCCCCCTCCGAATTTGAATCTCTCCCCTCCTTTTCTGTGCAGGCTCCTCTGTGCTGCTCCCGCTGAGCATCTGGCTGCAGCATCGAACAGCCTTCGCCAGGGTACAGCTGGCAGGACCCCTTCAACTGTCAGCAGAACCAGCGCCAAAGAGGCAGCTTCCCAGCCCACCGCCCCAAATCCAAGGGGCCGTCTTTGGGGCTGGGCTGGCAGGCAGAAGCGTAAGAGCAGACTCCCTCAGGTGCGTTTCCCTTGGCCGGGGGCTCGCGTTCTCCCTCCCCCCCCGCCCGCCTCAATTAGGGTGTCCATGTTTGTTTAATCAAACCCAGATGCTGAAGGTGCCGTGCCAGAGAAGGAGGGTGCGAAGCATGGGGCGGGGGGGGGGGAGAGGGAAGAATCAAAGGGAAGCCTGTCTCAGGCAGGTCTGAGTTGGGGGGGGGGGGGCTGGCTGGCTCCTGAAGTGGGAGGACAGTGGGGGGGGGCAGGAAAAGTGAGGGGCTTGGAGAGGGGAAACACTGGAGACCTGATTCTGGTTTTGGAAACTTGAAACTGAATCAAGGTCTTCTGCGAGAGGAGGCAGCATCGGGGGGGGGGGGGGGAGCAGGATCTTTGTGTTCCCTGCTTCTCCCCACAGCAGCCTTCGGGGTGAGGTGGGACATGCAAACATTTAGGCGCCTCGCTATCAAAGAATCCCTAACTGTACAAGCCAGCATAACCATTTCTGCAGAGTAAAACGTTGCACCAAGGGTCTTTCTGCACGTGTGAATGAACTCAGAGCCTGGAAACGGGGAGCATGGCAGGTGCAGAAATCTGGATCTTTGTTATTATGTATTTTTTGGCAGAAATCAGAGCTTCCCATATTTGCCATAGCTATAAAGGCCCTCTTATTCATGCTGGTGGAATTTTTCCTCCCCTTCTCTCCCTCACAGGATTCTCCTAACTCACAAATATTCTTGGCTCTCTTTGCAGGCACCCATAATTGAGACGTTTCCCGGTGTTTTCATGTCTGTGAAGGATCGCGGAGGCCCTTCTAACAGCCTTTTAAAACCCTTACTTTCGATAAATACTCCATGGTTGATTTGGAGGCATATTTTGGATTTTCTCTTGCTGATCTGTCTCATTTCAGCATCATTTTTCTCCGCTACTGGGAAACAATATTTTCTAGAAAGGGTCGCCATGTATTTCACTCCATTCTTCCTTTCGTTCTGCCAGTATCTCCTGTGCTGTCACACAGTCTTGGGGTGCAAGACCAGCACCCCTCATACTGTTGTAGCCCGCCAGCGGAGGGAGCTGCAGATTCGGACAGTGGGGAGGTTGGGGAGGAACCTGGGCCAGTCCTGGAGCCTGGGGAAGGCTCGGACGAGGGCTCTGTGTCGGAGGCAGAGAGGGGGACAAGGCCATGTGCCAGTTATCAGCTGCCTTCAGAATCGGAGATCAGTGAGGCAGAAGACCAGGTTCCCAGTGTGCAGATCTGCCAAACGAAGGGAACAGCTAAACAACAGGGGTCGACTTGGGAGTAAGGCCACAGGTGGACGGTGAATGGCCCCTCCCAGAGGAAATAAAAGAAGAGCGGAAGGGGAGTGGAGTTTGCAGGAGACCATTGCCGTATTTTTCAGAGTATAAGACGCACCTTTTTTCCTCAGAAAGAGGCTGAAAATCTGGGTGCTTCTTATACATCGAATGCAGCATTTTTTTTGCCTCCTGAAGCCCCCCCTTCACCAAAATGGCCGTGCATACCCTTATGGAGGCTTTCAGAGAGCTCCTGGGGGGCTGGGGAGGGCAGAAATGAGCAAAAAATGGGCTGTTCCCCCGACCCCACCCCCAGCAGCATTCTATAAGCCTCCATAGGTAGGTAGATAGAGGGATCTCTCTCTCTCTCTCTCTCTCTCTCCCCCTCTCCCTCTATCTACCTACCTACCTAGTACTCTCTCTCCCTACATACCTACTGTATTTCTCTCTCCCCCTCTACCTACCCACCTACCTACCTACCTATCTACCTACTCTCCCCCTCTCTCCCTACCTACCTACTGTATTTCTCTCTCTCTCTCCCTCTATCTACCTATCTACTTTTTAAAAAATTGTTTCTTCCAAACCTTGGTGCGTCTTATACTTCAATGCATCTTATACTCCAAAAATACAGTAGTTCTATTCCCGCATCCTTGCCAAGTAGTGCACATATCGGCCTGGCCACTCCCCAAGTCTGATCAAGGCAGGTAATTGTGAGCTGTCTAATTGTGAGCTATATTGAAAGACTTTGCTGGAGAGGAATTCACTGCAAATTAAATCAAAGGGGTTTCTCGGGAGGAGGACGGGGCTTCGGTGCCGCTGGGGAAGCCCAGATCAGAGCACACACTTAATGCAAAGCCTCCCGTTATCCTAGTGATTTTTTGCTTCTGGGTCCAATTCAAGCTGTTGATTGTCACCTATGAAGCCTTAACAGGGTTATTTGAGGGCCTTTTTCTACCCATCGTACCAGATGATGGGTCCAGGAAGAGGCCCCTTTCTGCCATGGCACATCTGCCCTCTTCCCCTTGGGCCCATCATCTCCTCTTACGTTAGACTGGGCCCAAAGCATCAGACTTGGGGACCCCATGGGGGTGTGGAACGAACACATTGTCCCTAAGCTGTGGGTGGGCACTGCCCCGTCGTCTTTCATATTTCTGGTTCATCGGTTTTAATTATTTCAACTTTTTAATTGCTTTTACTTCTACGGTTTCTTTTTTTATTTTTTGGTGTTGGAATTCATGGGAACCACCCAGAGTTTCACAGAAGGAGAGGGGGAGGGTTTTGTAAATGTGCAGGAAATGAATAAATATTCATGCTTTCTTCTTTTGAAACGACAATGAACAGTTGCGCAGAAATGACAAGGCGCGCACTCAACGTGGCAGAGAGACGCTGTGAACTCTCACCGTGCGAAGCTCCTGCAGGTCACCTCCTGCCGTTCATTAGGGATTATTTGAAATGGGCCACCGGTCCAGCCGAAGGGAGCTCAGCCCAAAGAGCAACAAAGTCCATGTTGTGAAGCTCATCTATGGCAAAAAAAGCCAATTGCCTGAAGTATCCAAACCAGCAGTAGTCAAATGGGCAACTTTGTGGACTTCAGTTCCCAGAATCCCTCAGGCAACTGGAGCAGAGGCCTCCAAAATTTAAACATCGTGGACTTCAACTCCCAGAATCCCTCAGCCAGCCAACTGAGGAATTCTGGGAGTTGAAGTCCACAAACCTTAAAGTTGCCACGTTTGGGGTCTCCTGGTCTAAGCAAGCATAACTTGAGATATGACCTAATACCTGGGTTTATTCAATATGACTCAGTGGCGGGTTCCAGCCGGTACGGCCTAGTATGGCCATACTGGTTGTAGTCGGGAGACACGGCCACCGTACCAGTACGGTGGCTCGTTTGGCCCACCCGCCCACCGGCGTTCCTTACCTGTTTTTAAGGCAACTGGGCCAATTGCACACGCACGCACAGCGTGTGACCCTTGCGCAACCTCCGATGCCAGCAGCACATTAGCGGCATGGAAAGCACACGTCCGGCGCACGCACGAACGGACCACGAGCAGCGTGCCAGTAGGAAAGGTAAGAGCAACCCACGAGTGATACGACTGTACTACCTATCACCAAGTAGCAAAATGAAACATTCTTCTTAAGAGGGTTCATGTCATGCGATCAATAATTTGGATCAACAGGGCCTCTTGGGACGTCTCTGCCAAGGTTAAGAGCCAGCCGCCTTCCAGGGGAACATGAGAAGCGTGAGAAGGGAGCTCAGAGCAAGGCAACTTTTCTGGGCTTCTCTGGAGAAGACGCGGGTTCCGTCCGGCTTAAGGCTCCTCTCAACCGCCTTAGAACCAGATTCACGGGTGACTCACCATCATGAGGTCCCTTCTTCCTACATGTTCCTCAGGACGGCTGGAACGGTGAGCCTCTGCAAAGGACCATCGTCCTGGGCGGGACAGCCGCAGAGCCAAAGGACCTGGAGGGGAACGAGGAGCAAATGAAGGTGAATCTACCTCTCCCAGGATGACGTTACAGGGTCCGATCTGGGTGGGTTATTGGGGTTATTACGTCAAGCTTCCAGGCTCGTATCGGAGCCCATCCTCAGGGAACTTCCCCCCCCCCTCTCTCTGAAATATGTGCCCTGGCTCTTCTATCTGTTGCATTTGGAAGGGAAGGGGAGAGGAGAGGTGATGAGTTAGAAGGGACCTTGGAGGTCTTCTAGTCCCACCCTCTGCTCAAGCAGGAGACCCTATACCAGTGATGGATAGCTTTTCTGTCCTCCCGTGCCGAAAATCATGCATGCACCCACAATGCAATGTGCCCGGCCCCCTGGGCATGCACATGTGACCTCCCCCCTGCACACATACGTGCATGACCCCCCCTGCAAGGCCAACTCAGCCTCCTGCACCATCCCAGGGCCTTTTCTTGAGCCTCTGGGAGGGTGAAGGCAGCTACCCTGGGCTCCGGAGAGCCTCCAGAGGCCGAAAACAGGCCCGTTCCCAGACTTCCAGAACTTCAGGGAGGCTGGTTCTTCGCCCTCTCCAGGCTCCATAGGTTTTCCTCCCTGAAGCCTCCTGGCACCAAAAATGGAGCAGGAGCGGGGGCCGCACCCCCTGTGCTTCCCCCGTCCCCCGCGCATGTGCATGCATTTCCTGGCAAAAATCCAAAAATTAGCTGGCCAGCGGAAGGCACGCATGCCTGTGTGGTGGAGGTGACCTGGGTGAAAGCTTGCATGCCCTCAGAGAGGGCTCCGTGTGCCACCCATGGCCCATGTGCCGAGGTGGCGCAGTGGTTAGGGTGCAGTACTGCAGGCCACTTCAGCTGACTGTTATCTGCAGTTCGGCGGTTCTAATCTCACTGGCTCAGGGTTGACTCAGCCTTCCATCCTTCCGAGGTGGGTAAAATGAGGACCCAGATTGTTGTTGGGGGCGATATGCCGACTCTGTAAACCGCTTAGAGAGGGCTGAAAGCCCTATGAAGCGGGATATAAGTCTAACTGCTATTGCTATTGCTATAGCTTCCCCATCACGGCCCTCCACCATTCCAGACAAATGACTGTCCAGTCTCTTCTTAAAACCTCCAGTGTTGGATCGTCACTCACAATCTACCAGAACGACAGAATAAGAGAGTTGGAAGGGACCTTCTGTCCCAGCCCCTACTCAAGCAGGAGAGCCTGTACCTTTCCAGACAAAACGGTCGTCCAATTTCTTCTAAAAAGCCTCCAGTGAAGGAGCACCCATAATTGCTGGAGGCAATTTCTGTTCCACTGATTGATTGTCCTCACTGTCAGGAAATTCCTCCTCAATTCTAGGCTGCTTCTCTCCTTGATTAAAGTTTCCTTCCCTTGTTTCTTATCCTGTTTTGGAGAATCGGTTGACTCCCCAGATATATATATATGGTTGTTCGCCCTCTCCGAGCTCCATATATTTGTTTATTCTTTTTAAACAAAACAACACTTACAAACCAAAGCAAGAGCAGAACAAAAAAGAACAACTTTCCTCCATTTCATCAAGCGTGTCGTTTGGTTACAGGTTTTTGCGCATCAATTCTTAAATTTAGGACTAACATCACTGGTTTTGCATTAAACATAGCTGAATGTTTCACGGTCATTGAGCATTTATGTGTTCAAATTGCCATTAATATTCCTTCATTTGTAACCATCCTTGTTTCCTTGAATTCATAATTATCTATCAAATAAACAATGCGTCCTTAAAGTATTATAGTATCACCTATCTCTAAGCGGGAAAAGCGAAGATTCTTCTTCCCTCCTTAATTTCCTTCCCTTGTTTCTTATCCTGTTTTGGAGAATCCGTTGACTCCCCTCTGGTTGATGGTTCCTGGTTGTGTGTGGTTTTGAGTGGTTACTTAGGATGGCCAGCTATTAAGTTGTTAATTCTTGTTCTCTTATAAACCACATAACCATATAAATGCAATGCGTAGCTCAGCCCAGGGCGCATACTCTGGAGAGAGAGGAGGGGGGGCACAGGCTCCAACCGGAGCCAGGAAGCTTGGAAAAACGAAGCTTTGGTCCTGTTGAACAACTCAGATTGGATCCCCCAGAAAGAAATTCTGTCCACACGATCACACACGCCTCTGCCCGTAAACCCTTGGCAATGTGGCCGTGTTTAGCTGGGAACACGGACCGGGAAGGGCACCTCCAGCCCCCGGGAGCCCCCTTCCCCTAACCAGATTGAGCCTCCTCCTTTCCCTCCCTCCTTATTCTCCCCCCCCCCTCTTTACACTGTTCTCTAGCAGGCTTCCCAGCCCTTGACCCACAAGCGGTTGGGCAGAGGAGCCCGTATGAGTTCAAGGAAGGGCTGGCAGCCTCTCCAGTGGTTGGCCTTGGGCAGAGGGACAAGGTGGCACCTCTGCTTCTCCATCAGCACAGTTCCATTTCTCCAAGGGCACCAATCCCGTCCGGCAGGGGCCTCCTCCAATGTTAGCATCTTTAAGACTTGTGGACTTCGACTCCCAGAATTTCCCAGCCAGCGTGAATTCTGGGAATTGGAGTGCTGGCGGGGGATTCTGGGACTTGGTGTCCACAAGTCTTGAAGTTGCAAAGTTTGGAGATCCCTGCCACATGGGCCCTCCTGCCCCTCTCCACAAACCTCAGTCCTTTCTATCACTGATGACGTTGATTAGCTGGGTCACGAAACATCTGCACGAAAACAGCCAAGCTCAGAGAGCACCAAGGACCCCACAGTCCTTCCTCCTCCTCCTCCTCCTCCTCCTCCTCCTCCTCCTCCTCCTCCTCCTCCTCCTCCTCATGCTTGCTAGGCAGGCCGCAGATGTGATTGGACCAGCTGTGCTCCGGAGATCACTGGATCCCCTTCACTGATTCCCTGCTCTTTTTTATGTTCATTCTTTGTGAGTCAAAATATTAGTTTATCCAAATGCAATATAAAGCACGGAAATGCAAAAGAAAATAATGGAAAAATAAGAAAAGGGAAAAAGAAAAATGTAGAGCAAAGGGGAAAAAAACAAAGAAAACACCCTGACTTCCGATTCCTTTTGGTGCAGAAGAATAAGATAAGAGCATCAAACCTCTGCTTTTTATTGTTTTATATAATAATATGAAGTAGCCATTTTTGTACCAACAAGATCCCAGCTTCATGGCTTGCTGGGGCTCAAAGCTCGCCTGCTGCTGGAGAGGGGAAGGCAGAGACCCAAAGATTTCCTCAACCTTGGCAGCTTTAAGGAGGGTGGACCAACTCCCAGGATTCCCCAGGCAGCAGGCTGGGCTGGGGGATTCTGGGAGTTGAAGTCCACACATCTTAAAGGGGACCAAGGTCAAGAAACTCCGCCCTACAGCCAAACACCACCCAGAAGCGCCTTTCTTTGATCTCTTAGCTGAAAATGTTGATGGTCCACCCAGAGGATCTTGTGGAGGGTTGTTCCCCTGGCTAATCGCAACGACTCTATGGATTACTTTATTTTAAATTTTGCACGTGGCACGTCAGCCAATGGAACTGGGCAGCTGACAAATTTGAACAGACAAAACAAATAATACATGCATTTAAGGGGGGGGGGAATGCCAAGAGTTAGTGGAAAATCCATTCTAGGGTGGAAATATTGCCAAACTGTGGCAATACCTTCTGATTTTTTTATTTTATTTATTTACAGCAGTGTTTCTCAACCTTGGCTACTTGAAGATGTCCGGACTTCAACTCCCAGAATTCCCCAGCCAGCATTCGCTGGCTGGGGAATTCTGGGAGTTGAAGTCCGGACATCTTCAAGTGGCCAAGGTTGAGAAACACTGATTTACAGGGTTTCCAGCCTGCCCAGTTATCCAATTCTGAGCAGTATATACATTTCCCCAAAATCAAAACGCGGGTGAATCAGATGGAAAAGAAAAATAAACGAAATCAACGCAGTATTGCTCATTGCAAAATCAAACGAAAATGGAAAACTTCTGATGTTACAATGCAGCCCTAGGAAATCTAAACACTGGAAACCAAAAGAACGCGAGTTCTTCCCTGCCTGAAGGCTCCATGACACAGCCAGGCCTCTAACAAGCTTTCTGGAAACCAGGGTCAAGGCGGTGTGTGTGTTTGTGTTGTTGTTGTTGTTGTGTGTTTGTAACTTCATTCTTTTTTGTTTTTCTAGCCAAGGAAACAAATTCCCCCGTGTCTCTCCAATTTCCAAGGCCCCCCCCTGATTTCTCAAC
Organism: Thamnophis sirtalis; assembly: GCF_051295495.1. Taxonomy (NCBI): domain Eukaryota; kingdom Metazoa; phylum Chordata; class Lepidosauria; order Squamata; family Natricidae; genus Thamnophis; species Thamnophis sirtalis. The sequence continues at coordinate 3,839 of NW_028261385.1, read as the reverse complement.
CCCCCCGCCCCCCAATGTCTCCCCAGGAGCAGTGCCTGCCCGCCCAAAAGGTTTGCCCATTGGACACCCTCCTCCTCTCCGGCTGTGGGTTCTAATCCTGGGGAAAGAGACCCAACAATTCCTATCTCACTGACAAGGTTCAAACACCTCTGCCAGGTTCCTGCTCCCTTTTTTTCAAAGCTCCCCCAATTCTGCCCAAGGCTGGTGCTGCAGGGGCTTCTGGCCCCTTCCCCATGAATAATGGGGGGGATTCTGGGCCGAGGACCTGCTCCCCCAGCCTCACTTTCCCACTGAGACTCGAGGCGAGGGATGTGGGGCCACACAGGCTTTGCAAACTGGGTCCCCCTCGCCCGCCTCCCCTGCCCTGCTGCTCCCCACAACTGAGGCTTGTCTGGCTGCTCTCTTCAGTCCCCCTTGAACCCGCCACCCCCCCAGGCAAAGACCCCTGCAGAAGTCTGCCCCGCCTCCATTGCTCCTAGCTGGCTTCTGTTTGCCCAGGAGGGTCGAAGAGGCCGCCATCCACAGAGGGCGAGGAGGAGAGCGAGCAGCTGAACTTTCCTGACAGTCAGGACAATTAGCCAGTGGAACAGCTTGCCACTAGAAGTTGTGGGTTTATAGTTTATAGTTTAGTTTATTGGAATTTGTAGGCCGCCCTTTTCCCTGAGGGGACTCAGGGCGGCTCACATAAACTAGGGAGGGGGGAGGATACAGACAACAAAATAGAGACAAATACTAAAATGGTAAACAACATACATTCATCATTCGGGAGGGGACTATCCTTATCCCCAGGCCTGACGGGCGAGCCAGTTCTTCAAGGCTGTGCGGAAGGCTTGGACGGTGGAGAGGGTGCGGGTGGGTGCTCCATCACTGGAGGTTTTCAAGAAGAGACTGGACAGTCACTTGTCTGGAATGGTGGAGGGTCCCCTGCGTGAACAGTGGGCTGGACTAGAAGGCCTCCGAGGTCCCTTCCAACTCTGCTCTTCTGAAGATGGACAATCCAGCCTCCAACCCCTGCCTGAGTGGGACCCCTGCTTGGCACAGCAACCAGTCAATCAAAAAAGAGCTGGGAGGGACCTTGGAGGTCTTCTAGTCCAACCCCTGCTCAGGCAGGAGACCCTACACCATTTCAGACATATGCCCAATCTCTTCTTAAACACCTCCAGTGGTGGACCATCCACAACTTCTGGTGGCAATCAGTTCCACTGGTTAATTGTCCTCACTGTTAGGACGTTTCCCCTTGGTTCTAGGTTGCTTCTCTCCCTGGTTAGTTTCCATTCATTGCTTCTTGTTCTACCCTCAGGTGCCTTGGAGAATAGCTTGACTCCCTCTTCTTGGTGGCAGCCACTGAGATAGTATTGGAAGGCTGCTATCACGTCTCCCCTGGCCCTTCTTTTCTCTAGAGCAGCCAAACCCAAATCCTGCAACTCTTCACCATCCTAGGTTCGAGCCTCCAGGCCTTTAAATATCCTAGTTGCTCTTCTCTGCACTTTGTCCAAACTCTCAACATCTTTTTGTAACGTGGGGACCAAAACTGGATGCCGGACTCCAGGTGAGGCCTTACTGAGGCTTTAGAAAGCAGGGACTCTACAAGCGGTTTATTAAAAGACCTTCTGGATCCTGACACACCCACACCCACACACACACACCCTGCTCAGAATGCTTCGCTTCCATCGTTTGGGGAAAGGATTTTGTGGCTCTGGATTCGGCAGAAGGCAGAGTTCCCTTGGGGGCCTCTGGGAAGGTCACCAGGTTCTTCCCTGGAAGAAGACAAGAGGCTTCCATAGAATCAGGAAGTCTTGGCCCACCGTTATCAGGGTGACATATAATCTTTGCTTCCTGAGGCCCTTTGGGGAAGGGGAAATCCTCAGAGTTCCCAAGAAGGGCTCTGTCTGTGTGTGTGTGTGTGTGTGTGTGTGTGTGTGTGTGTGTGTGCGCACGCACAGATTTTGCAGAAGAGGAAGGAAACCATTTGGGGAGAGTCCTGGCCACTCCCTTCTGCAACAGGGAGCAAAGTCAGCCTGGAGGACGGGGGGGGGGGGGGGGGCTGGCGTCTCCTGGCCATCTTGTGCCCCTCAATGGTGTGGGGAAAGGGAGGGGGGGCTGACCCCTTTTTCCTGGGGAGGCCAAGAGCTGTGCAGGGCTGCCCTCTGTTCATCCCGGATGAGGTTCCAAGGGTGGGCAGAGGGTCTGTCTGAATGCAGCTGTGCATTCAGGAGGTTTTAAAGAATAGACTGGACAGCCGTTTGTCCGGAATGGAATACGGTCTCCTGCTCGAGCAGGGGGTTGGACTAGAAGACCTCTAAGGTCCCTCCCAACTCCGTTATTCTGCTATTAAATCAGAGGAATATTTTCCCTTCAGAAGTTGTGAATGATCCAACACTGGAGGTTTTTAAGAAGAGACCGGAGAGCCATTTGTCCGGAATGGAATAGGGCCTCCTGCTCAAGCAGTGGGTTGGACTAGAAGACCTCCAAGGTCCCTCCCAACTCCGTTATTCTGCTATTAAATCAGAGGAACAGAGGTTGCCTTCAGAAGTTGTGGGTGCTTCATCCCTGGAGGTTTCCAAGATTGGGCAGCCATTTGTCTGGAATGATAGAGGTCAGTGATGGGTAACCTGTATGTTGTGTGCCTGTGTCCTACTTGAGCAGGGGGTTGGATTAGAAGACCCCCCCCCCTTTTTTTTTTGGCAGCAGCCAAAAAGGCTAATATGATCCTTGGTTGTATAAACAGACTCAAGATCACGTGAAGTATTAATACCGCTTTCTAAAGCCTTAGTAAGGCCACACTTGGAATATTTGCATTCAGTTTTGGTCGCCACGATGTAGAAAAGATGTGGAGACTCTAGAAAGAGTGCAGAGAAGAGCAACAAAGAGGATGAGGGGACTGGAGGCTAAAACATATGAAGAACGGTTGCAGGAACTGGGCATGTCTAGTTTAATGAAAAGAAGCACTAGGGGAGACACAATAGCAGCCTTCCAATATCTCAGGGGCTGCCCCAAAGAAGAGGGAGTCAAGCTATTCTCCAAGGCACCTGAGGGCAAACAAGAAGCAATGGGTGGAAACTAATCAAGGAGAGAAGCAACTTAGAACTGAGGAGAAACTTCCTGACGGTGAGGACAACTTGCCACCAGAAGTTGTAGGAGCTCCATCACTGGAGGTTTTGAAGAAGAGACTGGACAGCCACTTGTCTGAAACGGCACAGGATCCCCTCCCTTTAGACTAGAAGACCTCCGAGGTCCCTTCCAACTCTGTCCTGATGATGAAGCCACTAAAGTTCCTTTCAAACTCCTTCATTCTGGACCTCAGATTGGGCTTCCCAGAATAGCCTCCATCAACCAATGGAACCATGGGGGACAGTTGTCCACTTGAGGTCACTCCGATGTCCCTTCCACACCTCATTTCTAATGGGAAGACGCTCCCCCCCTTGTCTTGCAGAGCCTGGCTGGTCAGAGGCTCACGGACACAGAGGGGCAGCCAAGGGGTTACCATAGAGCCCCAGGGCTGTTTCCCTTCGGAGCAGGGGAAATGCAGGAACAAAACCCTGGAAATCAAACTCATGGGGCTGTGGGGGGGTGGGTGGGGGAGATCTTCTGAGTCCCCCTCCTGCCCTGACACTGGGGTCCACCACACCAAGCGTGTCCCATCAGGGTTCAAATGTGGCTGGCTGATGTCCCATGTTCACTGCAGCTCTTCCAGCCCCCCATCCAAGTCCACCCATCTTAAAGCATGCGGGCTGGGGATTCTGGGAACTGAGGTCCTCCTGTCTTAAAGCATGGGGAGTTCTGGCAGTTGGTCCACCCATCCTAAAGATGCCGGCCTGGGGATTCTGGGAACTGAAGTC
>NW_028261384.1:143207881-143267300 GCF_051295495.1 Thamnophis sirtalis | reverse complement strand
CTGTCAACTGATTAGAGAGGGCTGTAAAAAGCACTGTGAAGTGGTATATAAGTCTTAGTGCTATTGCTATTGGTATCGCTATCGTGCCCATCCCTGCAGTGTTTGCCTTTCAGGGTGTCAAGAAATGCCCCCCCTCATTTCTTTAGCAAGGCAGTTGCTTGAGTTCCCTGCCTTTGAAGAGCCTTGCAATTTTAGCCGTGCAGCTGTGCGTCGTGGAAATGTTATTTATTTTACAAGCCTGACTCTAAATATTAAGGAGGGTGTTTCCTCCACAACAGGACAGCTGCCCATTAATTTTTTTCCTATTCTTTTTTTTAAAAGGAACTAAAAAGCAGGAGATCCTAAGGGACAAACTGACAGTCCCTTGCTTCGCTTTGATGTATTTCTACAAAATTCTAGCCGGCCCTGGCTTAATTTTAGTCGCAGGGAGTTCCCCAGGCAAACTTGACCTTAAAACCTCCCTGCTTTCCTTTAACTCACTGAAGGAGAATGCAAGTTTGGAGTGGAATATTAGTAGAAGAAGAAGCCTGGCTTGAATTTAAAATAGAATAGAATAGCAGAGTTGGAAGGGACCTTGGAGGTCTTCTAGTCCAACCCCCTACTTAGGCAGGAAACCCTACACCATTTCAGACAAATGGTTGTCCAAATACTTCTTAAAATACTTCCAGTGTTGGAGCATTCACAACTTCTGGAGGGAAATCCTGTTCCACTGATTCATTGTTCGGTCAGGAAATTTCTCCTCAGTTCCAAGTTGCTTCTCTCCTTGATTAGTTTCCACCCATTGCTTCTTGTCCTGCCCCCAGGTGCCTTGGAGAATAGCTTGACTCCCTCTTCTCTGTGGAAGCCCCTGAGATATTGGAAGACTGCTATCATGTCTCCTTAGTCCTTCTTTTCAGTAAACGATAGACATGCCCAGTTCCTGGAACTGTTCTTCATATGTTTTTAGCCTCCAGTCCCCTAATCATCTTTCTTGCTCTTCTCTGCACTTTTTCTAGAGTTTCCACATCTTTTTTATAGTGTGGGGACCAAAACTGGATGCAGTATCCTAAATATACAGCGGCTGTAAATAGGCTGTGGGAGGAGAACAAGACCCATTCGATAGAACCTCCCTTTACAGCAGCAGTATATCTAGAGTACTGCATCCAATTTTGGTCCCCACACTATAAAAAAAGATGTGGAGACTCTAGAAAGAGTGCAGAGAAGAGCAACCAGGATGATAAGGGGACTGGAGGCTAAAACATATAAAGAACTATTGCAGGAACTGGGCCTGGCTAGTCTAGTGAAGAGAAGGACCAGGGCAGAAAGGATAGCAGTCTTCCAATATTTTGAGGGGCTGCCAGAGAGAGGAGGGGGTCAAGCTGTTTTCCAAAGCCCCCCGAAGTTCAGACAAGGAATAATGGATGGAAACTGACCACGGAGAGACTCAACCTAGGAATTTCCTGACAGCGAGAACAATCAATCGATGGAACAGAAGTTGCCTTCGGAAGTTGTGGGAGCTTCATCCCTGGAGGCTTTCAAGAAGAGACTGGACTGCCACCTGTAAGGAATGATGTAGGGTCTCCTGCTTGGGTGGAGGGGTTGGACTAGATGACCTCCAAGGACCCTTCCAACTCCATTAATCTAATCTAATCTAAACCAATGGATCAGAAGCTGCCTTTGGAAGTTGTGGGAGCTTCATCCCTGGAGGCTTTCAAGAAGAGACTGGACTGCTACCTGTCAGGAATGGTGTAGGATCTCCTGCTTGGGTGGACTAGATGACCTCCAAGGCCCCTTCCAACTTTGTTAATGTAATCTAACCTAAAACCTGTAAGAATGGTTTCCTGGGGTGCTGCTTCCCTCTCCCCCCCCCTCACTGGTGGCCTTTCTAATCAGCAACCACCAACGAGGGGAATAAAGAGGGTCCTGTTGGAAGACACCCATTTGGCAAAAAACACTTTTCTTTTGGCTCCCAAATCCAGACGCCATCTGAGTGTAAAAGCTGGGAAGGGCTTCAGGTTTCACCCGAGCCCGCTTTTCCTCTTCCTCCCAACTGGCTCGAGCTGGTATCGGGCTACACGCCCGTCCGTGCCGAGCCTCCACCTAATTAAATTTCAGAGTTATTTCTCAAATGTGCCGTGACCCAGGTCGGATTCGCCAGGAGTCGAGCCAAGCTTAGCCCCCCCCTCTCCCCTTCGCTTCCACCCCGGCCCCCCTCCCCTTTTTTTTATTTCCTTCCCTCCTTCTCCTTCTCAGGGTGGCGTCCCAGATACTGGACACCTTCCAGACGCAGGGTGGTGTGGGGGAGGAATAAGAATAAACCCAGTGTTTTGCAATGCTGGGAAGTGCGGTGCCCGCCACTCGGTCAGCATGGCACCTCATCCTGCCAGGCTGTGCAGAATCCCTCATCCTGCATGGGGAGGAGGGCGAGCTGAATCTCTCCAGCATATTTTCTCCCCACCTCTAAATCTTCTTGGCCAGTTTTCGTATCCCACCCCTTCAATATTTTGGCCTTCTTGGGGGGTGAGCCTTAAAAATGTCTCAGCCTTTTTGCAATTCTGCCTGGTTTAAGTTGCAGCCTGGACGGAGAAGCCTCATATAACGGAACAGGATCCTGGTTTGTCTCTGGATACATAAACCCCCATCAAGATTAAAAGTTCAACGGGTTTTAGAATAACAGAGTTGGAAGGGACCTTGGAGGTCTTCTAGTCCAACCCTCTGCCTAGGCAGAAAACCCTACACCACTTCAGATAAATGGATATCCAACATCTTCTTAAAGACTTCCAGTGTTGGGGCATTCACAACTTCTGGAGGCAAGTTGTTCCACTGATTAATTGTTCTAACTGTCAGGAAATTTCTCCTCAGTTCTAAGTTGCTTCTCTCCTTGATTAGTTTCCACCCATTGCTTCTTGTTCTGCTCTCGGGTGCTTTGGAGAATAGCTTGACTCACTCTTCTTTGGGGCAGCCCCTGAGATATTGGAGCACTGCTATCATGTCACCTCTAGTCCTTCTTTTCTCTAGATTAAAATAGAATAGAATAACCGAGTTGGAAAGGGCCTTGGAGGTCTTCTAGTCCAACCCCCCTGCTTAGGCAGGAAACCCTACACCACTTCAGACAAAGGGATATCTAACATCTTCTTTAAAACGTCCAGTGTTGGAGCAATCACAACCTCTGGAGGCAAGTTGTTCCACTGATTAATTGTTTTCACTGTCAGGAAATTTCTCCTTAGTTTTAGGTTGAATAGAATTCTGAATAGAATAGAATAGAATAGAGACGGAATGGAACAGAACAGAACAGAATAGAATAGAATTCTTTTATTGGCCAAGTGTGATTGGACACACAAGGAATTTGTCTTTGGTGGAGATGCTCTCAGTGTACATAAAAGGACAAGATACATTCATCAAGAATCATAAGGTATAGCACTTAATGATAGTCATGGGGTACAAATAAGCAATCAGGAAACAATATCAATATAAATTGTAAGGATACAAACAATGAAGTTACAGTCCTGCAGTCCTAAGTGGGAGGAGATGGGGGAGAGGAACGATGAGAAGACTAATAGTAATAATAGTGCAGCCTTAGTGAATAGTTTGACAGGGAATTATATGTTTAGCAGAGTAATGGCGTTCGGGGGGAAAACTGCCTTTATGTCTAATTGTTCTGGTGTGCAGTGCTCTATAGTGTCGTTTTGAGGGTAGGAGTTGAAACAATTTCTGCCCAGGATGCGAGGGGTCTGTAGATATTTTCACAGCCCTCTTTTTGCCTCGTGCAGTGCCCAGGTCCTCAATGGAAAGCAGGTTGGTAGCCATTGTTTTTTCTGCAGTTCTGATTATCCTCCGAAGTCCGTGTCTGTCTAAGAGCCAAGGTGGCGCAGTGGTTAAATGCAGCACTGCAGGCTACTGCTAGATCAGCAGTTCAGCGGTTCAAATCTCACCGGCTCAGGGTTGACTCAGCCTTCCATCCTTCCGAGGTGGGTAAAATGAGGACCCAGATTGTTGGGGGCAAGAGGCTGACTCTCTGTAAACCGCTTAGAGAGGGCTGAAAGCCCTATGAAGCGGTATATAAGTCTACTGCTATTGCTATTGTTGGGTTGCAGAGCCAAACCAGACAGTTATGGAGGTGCAGATGACGGACTCAATAATTCCTCTGTAGAACAGAATCAGCAGCTCCTTGGCAATTTGAGCTTCCCGAATTAGCGCAGAAAGAACATTCTTGGTTGTGCTTTTTTGGTGATGTTTTTGGTGTTAGGTGTCCATTTTAGATCAAACGAATCTCTCCTGGATCAGTTTCCATCCATTATTCCTTGTCCGGCCTTCAGGTGCTTTGGAGTATAGCTTGACCCCCCCTCCTCTCTGTGGCAGCCCCTCAAATATTGGAAGATTCCTATCACGTCACCCATCGTCCTTCTTTTCATTAGACATCCCCAATACCAGCAAGGGTTCTTCGTATGTTTTAGCCTCCAGTCCCCTAATCTTCTTTGCTGCTCTTCTCTGTCCTCTTTCTCGAGTCTCTCTTAGTGAGGGCGTGTTTTGTATTTTAATAATTGTCGGAATGAAAAGGATGCAAACATTAGAAGCCACAAGCAGAAGTGGGCATAAATGAAAGGAATATTTTGTTCAGCTAAGTGTGATTAGAGACACACAAGAACTCTGTCTCTTGTGCAGAAACTCTCACAGTAGATGCAAAACAACAGAATAATAATAATAATAATAACCGCAATAATATTTCCAATAGGAGGAAGGAGCAAAGAAGATAAGGATGAACACTATTACTACAGCCATATTACATGGATACATATAGAAAGACATAGGAGAATCAGAATGGGGAGAATTAGATGTTCAGCATCTTGATGGCACGAGGGGAAAAAATCTGTCCCCATGTCTAGACAAATTGTGTCTAAAAGGCAGAAATGATTTCAAAGGGAGAAGGGGTTGCCAATTGAGTAGGGGAAAAAATCCCTTTCTGGATTGCTGCTGTGCCTTTTATGGCAGCTGTGTCTGCAGACAAGACCGGAGGTAATTTGCAATAAAAGATAAAAACGTAAAGGGAACCTTAGAGGTCTTCTACTCCAACCCGCTACTCAAGGCAGAAGCCTTTCAAGATCCTGGCACAATGATTGTCCACGTTTTCAAAAATATTCTCAACCAAACTCCTGAAGGCAGAGAAGCTGGCTCAGCTGGCATCCTCTTTGCCCCATGCCACCCATAAGGCCACCTGGCCGTGGGCATCACGGTGGCCATTCAAACTGGCTCCTTAACTTGCCCTCGTCTGCTGCATCGTCTCTCCATCTCTGTTTCCCTCCCCTCTTTCTCCCCTTAAAAAGTTCTCTCTTTTTTTCTTCCCTTTCCCCTTACAGAAAACTTTCCCCGCTTCTTCTGATTCTTAATAATCTCTCTGATTAGCCTTGTAACCACAGCTTAGAGAAGAGGAGGAGGGTGTAATGGAAAAATAATTAAAAATAAAAGACTGAGGAATAGGGGGAAAAAAAAGAGAGAAAAGAGACTCCTACCAAGGCAAATGGGGGAGGGAAACGGGTGCACGCGGGAGAATCTGGCAGTGCTTGGAGATAACTCAACAGATGTGATTTTTGCAGATAAGCATAATAATTGAGATTAGATAAAACTGGAGGCATTTGCGGCTTCTGTTTTTTCTTGCTACGAAACCTTCCCTCCCTCCCCCTCCTCCTTCCCCATTTTATCTTGCAAGTCGAAAAAGTGTGGCAGGAAGGAGTAATTGGCAGGCCAAATAAAGCTTATCTTTCTGATCGTTTGTTTTTAAATTATTTTTATTTTTATTATGCCTTTCCTTCCTCTCCCCCCCCGCCCCCATAGAGGGATGTGGGAAGCCTACCAAATTGAGTTCATGATATTATTATTATTATTATTATTATTATTATACAATTATTATTATTATCATCATCATCATCCCCCCTTTTTTTCTTTCTTTCTTTCTTTCTTTCTTTCTTTCTTTCTTTCTGACTCTGCGTGGACGTACATTTTAACATGGTGCAGACGCAGAGACCCTGGCACACACAAACCAAAATATTTGAAAATATATTTCATGGAAATTATGTCATATTTCACGGACGGGTGGAACTACTGAAAGAAAGAGTGAATGCCTTAATTTGTAGAGAAATTGTAATCATTTGTTCATTTCAAGGTGAAAATTGCATTTTTTAATTTAAATTGTATCCTGCATGATACCCTATTATCTAGTAAAATGGTCTCCTTGTCTGAATGCTTTAAAATGTGGCTGGAATGGAGGGCTGCAAATCCAGTTATATTCATAAAAGGTTTGTTGATGTCACGGGGAAAAAGCTGGGAGTTTTCTTGCATTTTTTTAAAAAAAAATATTGCATCTCCCTAGTATCGTTGTCCCCCTCCTCTTTTCTCCCTTTACTGATAGTTTTCCCCACCCTCCAATTCTCCTTTGTGCCTGAAATAAACCCATTTCTGCTAATAGAAGTATTTAATAGCAGGAAGGACTAGGCGAAAAAAGTCATTTTCTCTTGTTTGAGATTGCAAAAGGCAAGAGGCACTGTGGCGTAAATCATCATTTAAGCCTCTGGTAAGTTGGCAAACACAGGCAGGATGGTCTGTTTGATGTCCTTAAGCTGAGTTTTTTTCCCCAAGCTTTGTAACTCCCTCGCTTTTGCAAATCTAACATGATTCCTTAAAAAAAAACAAAAAAACAAAGAATAGCATGGCAGTTTTGCAAATGAGAAAGGTAGACACACCCTGGAGTCAGTCTGTAAAGATAGTTGATCCCAAGACTGAAATGAGGAGAATTCAACAACTGGAGTTGTGCAGATGTTAATTAGATGGAGTGAAGTCTCTGTTTTAATGGGAATTCTTGGAGAAGGATTCAAATTGTGCTTTCTAAAGCGTATTGCAGCAATTTCATATAGAATAGAATAACAGAGTTGGAAGGGACCTTGAAGGTCTTCTAGTCCAACCCCCTGCTTAGGCAGGAAACCCTACACCACTTCAGACAAAGGGATATCCAGCATCTTCTTAAAAACTTCCAGTGTTGGAGCGTTCACAACTTCTGGAGGCAAGTTGTTCCACTGATTAATTGTTCTCACTGTAAGGAAATTTCTCAAGAAATTTCGTTAGTCTTTTCATTGTCTCACACTGGAAAAGTCGGATCATTTTTTGCAAAATTTTCTGATTTCAAAAGTGTCCTATTTTTTTTTTAATTTTTCAATGTTTTGGCTGTCACTGATAGATGGGATGGGGAGGCAAGAAGCCTCTGCTAAAACAGAAAGGAGATTTAAAAATGAAAAAGAAAAACTATGAAGCTCAGAGCAAACTTTTAAAAAAATGCATACGTCCCAAAATGATTCTCCAAAACAGCACCTGTAAAAGTGCTTTTGGATGGCTTTAAAAGCTGTCTTTGGGCAACTTTTCCTCATTTAATATTAATAGAGTATTATGGCCTTAAGAAGGCCTGAAGGCCATCTAGTCCACCCTCTGGCTTTGTATTTGAATCTTTCACTCCTGCCAATCCTGGGCAGGTTTTTCTCATATATTTCCAGGACAGAAGAGCTAAATACTTTATTTGCTGTCAAAAGCTTCCCTTAGGAGATTAAGTATATAAATTAATTACCTGAAAGAAACAAGAACTGATTTGCAGCCAAAATCAGATCATATTCAAACTTAACTCCCCGACTATAAAGCGGACTAGAAATTTGAAGAGGCAATCACCTAGTAGTATGGCAATATATTTATATACATGTGTATACAGTCACCCTGCCTATTTAACATATGCAGAGCACATCATGAGGAAGACGGGGTTAGATGAATCAAAAGGGAGAAATATCAACAACCTCAGATATGCAGTTGATACCACTCTCATGGCAGAAAGTGAAGAGGAGCTAAAGAGCCTCTTCAGGTGGGTGAAGGAGGAGAGTGCAAAAGTGGGCTTGAAATTCAACATTAAGAAAACTAAGATCATGGCATCCGTCCCTCTCAATTCCTGGCAAATGGATGGGGAAGAAATGGAGGTAGTGAGCGATTTTATTTTCCTGGGCTCCAAGATCTCCACAGATGGGGGCTGCAGCCCAGAAATTAAAAGAGGCTTGCTCCTGGGGAGGAAAGCTATGGTAAATCTAGACAGCATCCTAAAAAGCAGAGACATCGCCCTGCGAATAGAAGGGCATCTAGTCAAGGTGATGGTTTTCCCAGTTGCAATGGATGGCTGTGAAGGTTGGACCATAAGGAAGGCTGAGTGCCAAAGAATGGAGGCCTCTGAACTCTGGTGCTGGAGAAGAAGACTCCTGCACTGAGTCCCTTGGACTGCAAGGCGATCCAACCGGTCAGTCCTAGAGGAGATCAACCCTGACTGCTCTTTAGAAGGCCAGATCCTGAAGAGGAAACTCCAATACTTTGGCCACCTAATGAGAAGGAAGAAGGACTCCCTGGAGAAGAGCCTCATGCTGGGAACGATGGAAGGCAAGAGAAGAAGGGGATGGCAGAGGAGGAGGTGGCTGGATGGAGTCACCCAAGCAGTCGGAGTGAGCTTAAATGGACTCCAGAGGATGGCAGAGGACAGGAAGGCCTGGAGGAACCTTGTCCCTGGGGTTGCGATGGGTCAGACATGACTTTGCAACCAACAACAACAATAGTAATTAGGTGAATGCCCCTTCAAGTTGCTAGTCCTCTTTATAGTCAGTTGTGGAGCTGAGTTTTGAATATGGCCCGATTCTGACGGCAAACCACCTCTGATTTATCTGGGGTGATCCAATTCTGTCTTAAATAACTTGAGTTCCTTTTCTCTTTCACGGTTTGCAATTCTAAAAGTCCCCTATGGCAGTATTTTTTCAACGCAAGCAACTTCAAGAGGAGTGGACTTCAGCTCCCAGAATCCCCCAGTCAGCTATACTGGCTGGGGGAATCCTGGGACTTGATTTCCACCCCTTTCAAAGTTGCTGCGATTGAAAAATAGTGCTCTGTGTGAAATTAAAGAATGCTTCAACAAACTAGTTAATAGAAAAATGAAGAGGGGACAATTAATTAAAGGATAGGCTGCTGTCTCAGGTAATCAGATGGCATATTGAATATTTTGCAAGGGCGATTTTTAATCACGTTAATTCCCCCGCCAGCTAAATTCACCCTTCTTTCAAAATTCCTGTTGAGAATCCTCTTATTTTTATGCAGACCCAAAGTCTCTTCAAGGGTGTATAAAAAAATCGATTATCCTGCAAAGGGGGCAGGGGGTGGACTAAATGACCTCTGGGAGGACCCCCTAAACTAGCAGGGGGTGTAGTCAAGACTTTTCCCAGCCCACATATCTGATCAGGGTGGGCAATCCTTTCCATTTGATTTGTGTGCGTGTGTGTGTGTCTGTGTGTATGTGCATGTCTCTAGACAATCTGCTTAAATTCTGACTCAGAATTAGGGTGGTGGGGAGAGAAGGAGACCTCTGTCTGTGCCAAGGCTGTTCACCCCCTCCTCTTTTTGCCTCTTTTAAGAGTGGGGTCCTTAAAGCAGAGAAACCAGGTGGGTGTCTTGGTGCCAAAGTTAAAATAAAATACTACTAAGTGTTAATTCCCAAACTGATGGATCCTAATTTTAGATTGTTTTTCCCTTGTTTGTACTTAGCGACTTTGCAAATAACTGTTGTTTTTCCCTTAGTACAACACCGGCCCCTAAGTAGAAACTTTTGCCGTTTTTTTCACTGTTGTTGGTTAGAGAGGGGAAACGGGCCACCCGTTGCCAAGTGTGCGCAAACTTTGCGGTCTCCTTCCCAAGTACCCAACTTCTGTAAAACTTCTCTGCCAATGTCGGCTCACTTTCTACTTTAAATGAACTGTCCCGGAGTCCAGAGACCATCCTTCTTTTCAAAGGAGACGTTCTTGAAACGAATTCTCCAGTCCCCAAAAATGATTTGTTCCAAAATTTTATTACGGTTGGCACCGATGTGGCATGTGAGCAAGGCAGCTGGGCAACCTTGCCAATCGGTGTTGCTTTAGGGCTTGCCAAGGTTTCAATGACGGGGTGCCACATTTTTCTTCCCAGGAGTTCCCGAAGATGAAAGGAGGGGAGGGGAAAAAAAAAAAAGACTTCCAAAGCCACGTTTCATTTTTCTTTTCTTTCCTTTTTTTAATGTATAACAGTTAATGCCTGAGTTACATAGGACACCACAGGCAGCAGTGGGTTAAAGCAATACCAGTTTCGTTTTTTTCCTAGTCTACTATTCCATATAAGCTGAATAAATTATGGGGCGATTATACTCATGCTTACTCATACACACGTACACACGCACACACACAGGCAACCCCCTTGTCCTCTCTCGCACACCTGCCCGGCTCACAAGCATACACATGGAGCAAAAATTAGCTATGACTTCGAACACAGAAGCAACGAATCTGCAATTACTACTAATAAAAGGCCTGGGCTACGGGTAATAGTTGGGGTATATGAAGGTTTGTTAGGGCTGGAAAAATTAAGAAACATTAAATACACAAAATGTCCTTAGCAATAACTCCCCAGGGATTTGGAGGGGGGGTGTCCGTGGGGGGATATAGAAAAAAAATTTAAAAATACACAAGAGTTCTTGGAATGATAATTTGGGGTGGGGAGAGGAGGGGATCGGGGGGGGGGCAGCGGAAGAGGTTCCTCCTTTCGAAGCTTTTTATGGTGGGGCAAATCTATCTTCCCCTTGGAAAAAGAACAAGGCTGGATTGCAGAGAAGGGTAGGAAAGTTTGCGGGATGATTTTGATTTGTGTTCCTTTCGTAAGCACCGGAGCCTTGGGAGGGGCGGAAATCCAACAGGATGTTTTGTGTGATGGCTCCACCGCCTATGGGGGGGGGGGTCTCTTGCCCCAGCCGGGAAGAAGGAGCCTGGCGGGCGACAACCCATTTGCACAATAACTTTCCTCGTGAAGCCACAGAACCGAGTCAGAATTAAGGGAAGCTGCAAGGGGCTTTTGGAGGTGGGAGAAAAGTTGGGGGGAGGGGGGTGCAGCCAGAGAAGGGGTGGGGCTTCTCCTAAAAATATGGAAAGCGGTGGATTATTTCCCACTTCTTCCAAAGTCACAGAAGATTTTTAAAAAATGGGTTTTTTTCTCCCCCCCAAGAGTCATAAAACCCCCAACACCCTTTTGTGGCCATAATGGGGGAAACCCACAACGAGGAGTTAAGACCAATGAACAGCAGTGATAATATTCAGCCGGTTCGGATCGGTTTGGATCAACTCGTAGTGGGGACCGCCTTGGCGCTATGCTGTCCTGTTTATCCACGTTTTCTAAGCCGTGTGCATGCCTGCAAAGCAAGTGTCCGTGTAAGCTCACACTTTTGGTGCATGGCGAACCGGTGGTAAAATTATGTGAAACCCACCTCTGCTCTACAGGCACAGCCCTGCAAATGGGCTCTAGTTGCCAGGGCCCAAATCTGATTTGAGGCATATGCCAGAAAAATCCTGCTGAAAGCCATGTCTCACCTCCCTTTCTCTCTCTCTCTCTCTTCCTTTTAACCGATAATTTTAAAAACGTATTTTTTCTTTTAAAAGCAGAAGCTAATGGTGTCCCCCTCTCCCCCTGCCTTTATTAAACATCGGAGAAGCAGCGCTGGCTTTTTTTTTTTTTTTAAATAAACCGTAACGTAAAAAGTTCTTTGGGTTTCAGACATTGTGATCTCTGGAACTTTAAAATATATTGCTCGCTAAGCTTTTGTTAGCCACGGCTAACATCGTCAGAGTGTAAAAGCCATTAAAGAGATACCTGCCTTTATACAATGTTAATCGAACATCGTCAGAGTGTAAAAGCCATTAAAGAGATACCTGCCTTTATACAATGTTCGATTAAGAACATCGTCAGAGTGTAAAAGCCATTAAACAGATACCTGCTTTTATACAATGTTAATCAATTGATTAACATTGTATAAAGGCAGGTATCTCTTTAATGGCTTTTACACTCTGACGATATTAGCAGTGGCTAACAAAAACTTAGTGAGCAATAATATTTTAAAGTTCCGGAGATCACAATGTCTGTTTCGTGTTTGTGTGTGTGTGTGTGTGTAATAAAATAAAAAGCAGGACAAGTGTGTTTCCTTCCAGGAGATGTGATCAAAGGAGAAAATTTGAATAGATCAGCCACTTTCTTGTTCCAATTTTTTTTAAAGCTACAAATTTAGTGGTTTCTATGGTTGCGCACTTTAGAGCAGTGGTTCTCAAGCTATGGGTCGGGACCCCTTTGGGGGTCGAACGACCCTTTCACAGGGGTTGCCTAAGACCATTATTGGAAAACACATTTTCAAAAAAATACGGAAAACATAAAATAATTTTACGATTGTGGGTCACCACAGGATGAGGAACTGTATTAGAGTCGGGGCCTTAGGAAGGTGGAGACCCATTGCTTTAGCGAAACGGTAAACGGGACTGGTCCGATTTCCTTCGTGTTGGTTAAGTTGGTAGTTTGGGCCACAAGTTTTTTTTTTCTTCTCTCCCCCACCCCAAAAGGAAAAACTGACATACTCTGGTCAGCCAGCACCCACAACTGCCGACATCTTAACTCCTGGCACATGGATTCTACAGGTAGTCCTCAACTTACGAACACAATTGAGCCCGAATGTTACGTTGTTAAGTGGGGTTTTGGCCCACTTTACAACTTTCCTGGCCGCATTTGTCAAGCAAAACGTTGCATTTGTTAAGTGAGTCACACGTCAACCTGGCTTCTCCATGGAGTTTGCTTGCCGGAAGGTCGCAAAAGGGGATCACATGAACACTTCCCCCCCCCCACCCGCGGGACGCTACCATCGTAAATGTGAATCAGAGCTGTCAAGATTTCCGATGCAGATCACATGACCGTAGGGGACGGTCGTAACTGTGAAAAATGGTCCTACATCACTTTTTCCGCCCCCGGTGCCGTTGTAACTTTGGATGGTCATGAAGCGAAATGTTGTAAGTTGAGGACTACTTGTATTTAGGATGTTTTCTAGATCTATTTAGGGCAGGGCTAAGCAAAGTGCGGCTCTGGAGCCGCATGCAGCTCTTTCCTCCCTCTGCTGCGGCTCCGTCACCGGTCGGCGCCACAATTTTGAGAGGAGCTTCTGGTGGGGGGGGGGGGGAGAAGCACAGTGCGCCAGAAGACTCTATGGCAAGGGGAGGGTTTTCCAGTTGTCTCCACAATTGATAGGGCTTTTGGTTATGACAGGTAGAGGAAAAAGTATGCCACACTAGGAGGAGACTCTATGATGAGGGAACTGAACTTCCAGTCAGCTCCAGAATTGAACAGGGGGCTTCCGGTTAGGACCTTTGTGGCTCCCGGAGTTTTCTTTTGTGTGGGAAACGGGTCCAAATGCTCTTTGAGTGTTTAAGGTTGCCGACCCCTGATTTAGGGGATCTGGAAAACATGGGCATGCCAAATGAGCCGCGAGGGCCAGCTGTGGTTGGCGCTTTGAGAATTGGCAGGAGGGGAGGCTGGACCAGGAGGCCAACGATGCCGTACCGGAAAGAGTAGACAAGTTGGCAGGACTTGCCCCTCCGAAGGGATCTCTTCCCCCAGATCCCTAAAATCTTGAACCAGTTTTGATTGAGTCTTATAGAACTGAGCAATCGACCCATGGAACAGAAGTTGCCTTCGGAAGTTGTGGGAGCTTCATCCCTGGAAGCTTTCCAGAAGAGACTGGACCGCCATCTCTCAGGAATGGTGTAGGGTCTCCTGTTTGGGTGGGGGGGTTGGACTAGATGACCTACAAGGTCCCTCCCAACTCTGTGGATCTGTTAAACGGGAAAGGTAACCCAAGCCCTTGCATTTCTCCACAGGCACCCAACGAGGAGCTAAGAGCAGGAGAGATGCTGGCTTGGAAAGGTGTGTTTGTGGCACAATCTTTTTATCACTACTCTCTGCCCACCTCCGATGTTAAGAGTGCAGTCCATAACCATAGTTTTGAAAGAAGGAGAGGAGGCGACAACATGCTGGCTAGAAAATGGGTGGGAGAAGGCAAGGGGCCGAGGGGGTACCCCAGGGCCATGCCGGATGCACTATAGAACCCATGGTTCCCTGTGAGGTGAGCATCCAAAGGTGGGGTTTGTTCCTCCAAGCTGTCCTTCAAAATCTGGGTTTGGGGGGGGGGCGGTCTTGCAACAGGGCACCTCAAAGAGACTTTGGGTTGCCTCTTAATTTCTGAGGAATGGGCAAACGGCCGGGGGGTGGGGATGGGATGAAATGCCATTTTTGCAGATGTTTGACAGATCCAGAAGCCTCCATCGATGATTGGCCGCCTTCTGCTGGGCCGCTAGCCACTTGCGCCACATCATGGGGGGAGGGATGCGTATGCAACCTTTCTGCCTTCCTTAATCCGCCCCCCCCTCCTCAATTTCCTCCTGGTGGACAGGCGGGCCTCTGAAAGCGACCCAGTGGGGAACTGGTTGCTCCCCAAAGCATGGATCCACACACCTTTGAGGGATCCCAGGTGGAAGCCAGATCTTTCTTGGAATCTGCTCCCCACCGAACCTTCCTTCCCCGAAAGCGGAGATGGACATATTTACAAGACGTAGCAACTCTTTCTCTCTCTCTCTCTCTCCTCTCTCTGACCAGGATCGACTGTCCTTAGCTTTGTCAGTCTCGCTTCTCGACGCTTGTGCGTATTTGGTCCAAAGCATCCCTTCGTAGTCCTTGGGTCAGCCAGCTTCTTCCATGGATTATTGGTTGTGTAGTATAATAAAAATGAATGGGTGGGGGGGGGGACACGGGGTGGTGGGGAGGGAGGGTAGGTGAGGCCAAAGAATATATCGGTATCTACCTAGCTATATAATGACGAAGAACAGGGCGGATTCCACGTTGACTCTGCAACGGTGGAAACACCTGGGAGCGTTGGTCGGACATCCCGTTGGCCACCCAACTCCCAGATGGGAGATGTCCTTTACGAACCCATCGTCTCTGGAATGGGGAACACGGTTGTAAGTCTTCGCAGGGACACAGAACAAGGGTGGGGGGCAGGGTGGGGGTGGGGGAGATCAGTGGGCCTCTGGGACGGAGGCATGGATGGGAAGGTTTGGTCCTTTGTTGAGCCTCCGGAGGAAACGCCGGTGGTGGACAAGAGGCTGGTCCCAGAAAGTTCGGTGGTGGTAGTGGGGTTCTTGACGCCGGAGGGTCGGCCGCAGGGAGGGCGGAGCCCTCAGTAGGCCTGGCCAGTTTCGACAGGTAGGAGCCCCAGCACGGCGGAATGTTCCCCGAGTTTCATCCGGCGCTGTGTGGACAAGCTGACATTCTTGGTCAAGTAGTCGACAGCAGCTGGCGAAGGAGAGGGAGAAAAAAGAAATAAATAAGGTGATGGACGCGGGAATCTTGAAATGGGGTTCATTCCTGAGTCATTCCCCCCCCCCCGTCCCGGTGCAATTCCCCCCATTGCAACATTTATAATTGTGTGTAGCAACAGGGGAATGTCC
Organism: Thamnophis sirtalis; assembly: GCF_051295495.1. NCBI lineage: Eukaryota > Metazoa > Chordata > Lepidosauria > Squamata > Natricidae > Thamnophis > Thamnophis sirtalis. The sequence goes on along the minus strand of NW_028261384.1, from coordinate 143,251,932 downwards.
CAACGGATGAGTTCCCACCTTGGAAGGGGAATTTCCAGTGGTGAAATTCAATTTTTTTTTACTACCAGTTCTGTGGGTGTGGCTTTGTGGGCGTGGCAGGGGAAGGATACTGCAAAACCTCCATTTTATATTTCTGATATACATTTAATGTTTTGATGGGCTGAAGGAGGCAGTGAGGCTACTGATCAGCCAATCGGAAGGAAAGCTTCGCCTTTCCAAAACCACAATAGAATTACTTGTTTAAACATTTACAGTCAATGGGACTTGCTAGCTATAATCTGCTAGTGGAGGAAGAGATTTCAAAAGTTAAAAAGAGTTCGCATTATCTTTAGACTGGAGAGAACAAGCAGTCGGATTCCAACTTTTCAAATCCTTTAGAACATGTGTGTGTGTGTGTGTGTGTGTGTGTGTGTGTGTTTGTGTGTGTGTCCAAACTTGGTGACTTTTAAGACTTGGGGACTTCAATTCCTATGTCGGCTAGGGAATTCTGGCAGTTGAAGTCCACAATTCTTAAAGTCACCATGATTTGAGCCTTTTGCCTTAGAAGTTTCTTTATATCGCCTCCCCCTCCCCGAATAAATATCGTATAAGGGTGTTTAAAAAAACCTGACTTAAACGTACAAGATTTGGTAGCTCAGCTGACATAGTCCTCCCCCCCACCCCAGTGTTTTATTCAGTGCTGATCTCACGATTTGAGAAAGCGCCGATAAAAACCTAACAGTAGGATTTGAAATCTAACTTAGCCCTTGACTTGCAACAGTTCATTTAGTGAACGCTCGAAATTACGACAGCACTGGGGGGGGGGGGGGAAGAGACTCGAGACCGTTTCTCAGCATCCCCTGATCAAAATTCAAGCCCAGAAACTGACTCACATTTATGAACGGTTGATGGGGGAAACCGGATTCACAATCCAGTTACTAACTTAACAACGGCAGTGAATCGCAGAACAACGGTGGCAAGGGAGGTCGTAAAACGGAGCCCCTTAACTTAGCCGCAAAAATTTGGCTCAATTGCAGGTCATACGTCTTGAGACTACCAGTGTCAATTGGCTTTTGGCTAGAGCAGTGTTTCTCAACCTTGGTGACTTTAAGTCCTGCGGATTCAACTCCCAGAATCCCCCAGCCAGCTGGGGGATTCTGGGAGTTGAAGTCCGCAGGACTTAAAGTCACCAAGGTTGAGAAATACTGGGCTAGAGAGAGAACGCCTTCCACTCTTAAGACGGCAGGCCAAAATAAATTTAATATATTGCATATACTGTATGTATGTATGTATGTATGTATGTATGTATGTATGTATGTATGTATGATGTATGTATATATATATATATATAAATATTGCATTTATTTGGCCTAGGCATCCAGTTTTACCCAACTCTTTGTTAGCTGGAGCTTCAGTTATTTTTTATTTTTTTGCCTGTTTCCCCCTCCTGTAATTCTTCAGCCTCAAATTAGATTAATAAGACTCGCGCGGAGAGCCCCACTTGGTGCCAAGCAAGTAAACAAATTTCACCCGTCAGCGTCCTGTCAGCGTCCTTTCCCCAAAGGGGGCTCCTTCCTAGCAAAAATCCTTATTAGTCTTGTCACATCCATTAGGAATTTTTTTCACGCCTCGGCGTTCCATAACGGCCATCATTAGGGTAGCTTTTGGCCTCTGGGACCAGCTCAACCCTCCAGGCTGGCACTCTTCCTCCAAGGAGGGCCAAGGAGGTGGTGGGCAACGGCTCGGGCACAGGGCCAAGGGGGGGAGGGGAAAGGATGCCGCTAAAGCTTCGAGCCGCAGGCCTTTTTTAAGCCTCCCCACCCAACTTTTACGAAGTTGGCACAGCGGGCGGGCGGGAATTGCCACCGGCGGCCACTGCAGTGCCAACTTACGACGTTCGATTCCCCGTCCGCGGTACCGTGGCGAAAGCGTTCACGAGCCGCACATTTAGGCTGCACTTTGCACATAGACCCAGAATGAATGAAGGGGGGGGGGAAGGTTTGGGGTCTAAACACCCCAGGGACTTATAGGAGAAAAAGGTAACATGAACTCGGGGGGGTCTTTTGTGGAGGTATTATTTAGAGGTGATTTTAGGAGGGGGGAGTGGGAGAAGCCCCTTATTTGGAGGGGAATCTGGTTCCTGGAGATTTGTGTGGCGGTTTGCTTTTGACACCATTTCCTCCATCTCAGGGTGAGGCCAGTATCCAGGCTCTCTGCACCCAAAGGCCAGGGGAGGCCCAAAGATGGGGGGGCCTGGGGGCCCTGTCGAGAAAGGGGTGGTTGGGGTTCAGCTCAGGCTCCGAATGGAGGCAGAATCCCCCTCCGCACTGTCCTCCTTCCCTTCCTCCCTCCTTTCCTTTTCTTCTTTTTTCTCTCCTCTCCTCTTCCCCCTTCCCTTCTCCCTCTTTCCATTCCCCCAAAATTCTCCCTTTCTCTCCTCTTTTCTCTTCTCCCTCTTTCCATTCCTCTAAAATTCTCCCTTCCTCTTCTCTTCTCTTTTCTCTTCTGCTCTCCCTCCTTCCAATCCCCTGAAATCTGCCTTTCTCTTTTCTCTTCTCTTCTCTCTCCTTCCATTCCTCTAAAATTCTCCCTCTTCTCTTTTCTCTTCTCCTCTCCCTCCTTCCAATCCCCTAAAATCCACCTTTCTCTTTTCTCTTCTCCCTCTTTCCATTCCCCTAAAATTCTCCCTTTCTCTCCTCTCTTCTCCCTCTTTCCATATCTCTAAAATTCTCCCTCTTCTCTTCTGCTCTCCCTCCTTCCAATCCCCTGAAATCCGCCTTTCTCTTTACTCTTCTCTTCTCTCCCTCTTTCCATTTCTCTAAAATCCTCCCTTCCTCTTCTCCTCTCCCCTCCCCTCCCCCTTTAGAAACCCAGAGCAGAGGAACCCCTGGGGCCAGGGCGCTAGAGAGAGGAAGGTAGAAACTTTGCTTTGCTTCCCCCTTGTCTAATGAGCTGAGGTGGAAGAGAGAAGGGCCGTCTTCCTCCCAGCTGAAGTCTGGCCTGGCTGCCTGCTGACCAGAGCTCGATGAGAGGAGTGGGCGACCAGCTCAGTGCCCCCTTGCTGCTTCAACTTCTTGGGGGGAGTTAGGGAGGCCCAGGGGAGAGGCTGGCAGGGCATCCGGGGTGGGGGGGATTTTGCCAAGTGCCCCTTTGCCCCTCTTCTGCCAAATTCAGAAAGGGAGGAGGCCAGCGGCCGATGCTGGCTCTCTCTCCCCCCCCCCCCCGTATCTGAGGGTCTCTCCCTCCCCAAATGCAGCTCATGGTTTTTTTGGGGGGGGGGGTGTTTCCCCCTCCTGTCCTCAGCCGTGCACAAAAACACAACATACGTTACATACAGAGAGGCACATCTATAGAGGTGTGTGTTTGTGTGTGTGTGTGTTTGTGTGTGTGTGTGTGTGACTAACGCTTGGCCTGGAGGCATCTCTCTGGCCTGGAATTTGTCTCGGGCTTTTTATCACTTCCACGTGTGGCTGGGCTTCACCACCAGAAGCGAGAGGAAGGTCAAGGGGGGGGGGGAGTCACAGGCCAAACTTTTTTTGGGGGTGGGGGTGGGGGTGTTCTTCCCGGGGATTGGGGGTGGGTGGGAGAAGAGGTGAGGGAGCGTTCACAGCCCCCCCCCTTCCCGGTCTCCCATGGCAGCCGTTTCTCATTTGGGGAAGGGAAGCGCATGAAAAGGAAAACGGAGGGACCCCGAGGGTCAATTGGGGAGGCCCCCCCCCGGGGAAGGGGAAAGCGGGGGTGCCTCAAACCTCACCAGGGAATATACTCCGGCACAAGGACTAAGGGACAGTGGGGAAATCCTTTTTTTACTACTGGTTCTGTGGGCGTGGCTTGGTGGGCGTGGCTTGGCAGGGGTCATGTGACTATGTAGCCACGTAACCAGGGGATCAAAAGACAGAAACTCACTGTAACCATGTCCTGCTGGAGCAGGGTTGGACTAGATGACCTCCAGGTCCCATCCAGCCCTCGAATTATCCTCTGAAGCTGCCTCTAGTGCCAGGTTTGTAGTCCTTCCTTCCTCTCCGGTTTCCATCCCTCTCTTTCTTTCTTTTTTCTTTTTTTCTCTTTTTTCTCCTTTCTTTTTTTCTCCCTTCTTTCTTTTTCTCTCTGTCTCTTTCTTTCTTTCCTTCCTCCCTTCCTTCTTTCTTTTTCTCTGTCTCTATCTTTCTCTCTCAATCTCTTTCTTTCTTTTTCTCTGTCTGTCTTTCTCTTTCTTTCCTTCTTTCTTTTTTCTTTCTTTCTTTCTTTTTCTCCCTTCTTTCTTTTTCTCTGTCTCTGTCTCTTTCCTTCCTTCTTCCTTTCTTTTTTTCTCTCTCTCTTTCTCTCTCTCTCTCCTTCTTTCCTTCTTTCTCTCTCTCTGTGTTTCTCTCTCTTTCCTTCTATCCTTTCTTTTTCTCCATTCCTTCTTTTTCTCTCTGTCCCTGTCTTTCTCTCTCTTTCCTGCCTGCTTGCTTTCTTTCTTTCTTTCTTTCTTTCTTTCTTTCTTTCTTTCTTTCTTTCTTTCTTTTTCTCCCTTCTTTCTTTTTCTCTCTGTCTCTCTTTCTCTCTCTTTCCTTCCTTCTTTCTTTCTTTTTCTTTCTCCCTTCTTTCTTTTTCTCTCTCTCTGTCTTTCTCTCTCTTTCTTTCTTGGAGGCCCCAAAGGGTCACCCCCACCATTGGCATTTCTGTGGAGGCCCTCTAGGCAGGAGTGCAGCCCCCTCCCCATCTCCATCTCTTTCAGGTGACACCCAAGACGGAAGGATACTCACTCTGGCCGTACTGGCCGTACTGGTAGCCGGCCACGGGATCCACGCTGTAGCCCGTGGTGGTGTAGGTGGGGGGGCAGTAGGCCTGGGAGGTGGGGAGGCTGTCCACGGACTTGATGGAGTCGCTGCGCTGGCTGCAGCTGGCCGAGATGGCATTGGCGCTGTCCAGGCTGCCGTGCAGGGGGGAAATGGAGAAGTCGGCCTGGGACTGGGGGGCCACTCCGCTGGGGTTGCTCAGGATGCTCATCACCTGCGGAGGGGGGAAGGGGGTAAGAGAAGGGTGAGTGGGTTTGGGGGGTGGCAAATAGCCATCATGGATCCCCCCCCAACAAGACAAGTTGAGCGGAGACGAAGAAATTGGCGAACAGCAGCCCTGAAGATGGTCAGTGGTCATCCCCCCCACGCCCCCCTCCAGTAGAGAGACTTCTCCCACCTCACCCCATGGCAAGAATGGGGCTTCCCTTCCCCATCATTCCTCCTTCCCGACCCTCTTTACCCACTCTTCCCTTCCCTCCCTTGCCTTCCTCTGTTCTTCACCTCCTTCACGTTTCCTTCCTTCTCTCCATTCTCTTCCCCCACTTTCCCTTCTCTTGCTTCCCTTCCCACAGTTCTCCTCCCTTCCCTCCAACTCTCCCCTCCCATTTCCCCCCTCCTTTTCCTTCTTCCCCTGATCCTTCAGTTTGTTCCCCTCCCCTACTCCAACCCCTTCCCCCTCCCCAACTTCTTCCTCACTGAACCGCTCCCCCCTCCCCATCTTACTCAGAACTCCCCTCCCCGTACAACATGCCGTCCACCTTCGCTAACCCCTTTCCTTACTCCAATTCTTTGACTTTTCCAACTACATCACCCATCTCGTTACACCAACCCAGAACCCAAACCCATCCACCTACCTCCCCAATACGTCCCTTGCACCCTATAAGCCTATCCTTGGTCTGTCTCTCAACTCATGACCCAGGGGTGGGTTCCGGCATTCGGCAGTGCCAGTCAGCTCGTGGAGACTTAGCTGGCGCGTATGCTTAATGCATGCTGTGCGCAAATGGGGCAGTAAAACAAAAATTGTTCTGCGCATGCACAGAAGCAAAAAACAAGATGGAGAACTGGTTCGAGGGTGGGGGTGGCAGGCATGGGTCTCTGCCGGTTCCACCCACCCAGCACTGAACCACTATGGGTTTGGCCTAAGTGGTCCGAACCAGTAGGAACCCACCACTGACATGGCCTATCTCTGCCCCGCCTTTCTCTCCATTGGCCCATCCTTATTCTGCCTTTCTCCCCATTGGTCCATCCTTACTCTGCCTTTCTCCCCATTGGTCCATCCTTATTCTGCCTTTCTCCCCATTGGCCCATCCTTACTCTGCCTTTCTCCCCATTGGTCTATCTTTACTCTGCCTTTCTCCCCATTGGCCCATCTTTACTCTGCCTTTCTCCCCATTGGCCCATCCTTACTCTGCCTTTCTCCCCATTGGCCCATCCTTACTTTGCCTTTCTCCCCATTGGCCTATCTTTACTCTGCCTTTCTCCCCATTGCCTATCTTTACTCTGCCTTTCTCCCCATTGGCCCATCTTTACTCTGCCTTTCTCCCCATTGGCCCATCTTTACTCTGCCTTTCTCCCCATTGGCCCATCTTTACTCTGCCTTTCTCCCCATTGGCCCATCCTTACTCTGCCTTTCTCCCCATTGGCCCATCCTTACTTTGCCTTTCTCCCCGTTGGCCTATATTTACTCTGCCTTTCTCCCCATTGGCCTATCTTTACTCTGCCTTTCTCCCCATTGGCCCATCCTTACTTTGCCTTTCTCCCCATTGGCCTATATTTACTCTGCCTTCCTCCCCATTGGCCTATCTTTACTCTGCCTTTCTCCCCATTGGCCCATCCTTACTTTGCCTTTCTCCCCATTGGCCTATATTTACTCTGCCTTCCTCCCCATTGGCCTATCCCTGCCCTCCTTGTCTTGGTCTTGTCTATCTCATTCGTGGAAACCAACCAGCATCCCCCACTTACCTTGAGATTCTCATGAGTTGCTTTCCAAGCAGGAAATGAATCCCCCATTCTGCCCAGACAGAATGAATGCCCCCCCCCCAGAATGTTTTTCAGCCATCCCCCCTCCTCCCCAAGTGTCTAGTGCCCCTCCCTTTTTTGTCCTCCCCTGTCCAAACCCTTTGCCCAGAGACTGAATTATGTTGTACATTTTGCAGATCAAAGTGAAAAGCACACCCTGTAGTTTATTTCACACTGTGATGCTGCCCCTCAAGATCAGTGTAAGGAAAAAGGTGGAACATCCATTGACCTCATGATAGGACTTCCTTCTTCCTTCCTTCCTTCCTTCCTTCTCATTTATCCATCCATCCAACCTATCTCTCCTTCATTCCTTCCTTCCTTCCCATCTATCCATCCATCCAACCTATCTCTCCTTCCTTCCTTCCTTCCTTCCTTCTTTCCTTCCTTCCTTCCTATCTACCCATCCATCCAACCTATCTCTCCTTCCTTCCTTCCTTCCTTCCTTCCTTCCTTCCTTCCTTCCTTCCTTCCTTCCTTCCTTCTCATCTACCCATCCATCCAACCTATCTCTCCTTTTTTCCTTCCTCTTCCTTCCTTCTCATCTACCCTACCCATCTATCCAACTTCTCATCTACCCATCCATCCAACCTATCTTTCCTTTCTTCCTTCCTCTTCCTTCCTTCTCATCTACCCTACCCATCCATCCAACCTATCTCTCCTTCCTTCCTTCCTTCCTTCCTTCCTTCTTTCCTTCCTTCCTTCCTATCTACCCATCCATCCAACCTATCTCTCCTTCCTTCCTTCCTTCCTTCCTTCCTTCCTTCCTTCCTTCCTTCCTTCCTTCCTTCCTTCCTTCTCATCTACCCATCCATCCAACCTATCTCTCCTTTTTTCCTTCCTCTTCCTTCCTTCTCATCTACCCTACCCATCTATCCAACTTCTCATCTACCCATCCATCCAACCTATCTTTCCTTTCTTCCTTCCTCTTCCTTCCTTCTCATCTACCCTACCCATCCATCCAACCTATCTCTCCTTCCTTCCTTCCTTCCTTCCTTCCTTCCTTCCTTCCTTCCTTCCTTCCTTCCTTCCTTCCTTCCGGCATAAGCTGTGTTGTGATTTGGGAGCTGACATATCCCTGTGTCTCTAACAATAATTGTGTAAGAGAAGAATTAGCCTAGCCAAGGGAGGGGTTGAGAAAGAGGAATCAGCCTGGAATCCTTACGTCAACACCAAAGAATCAGGTCCAATTCCCCTTTACTGCCATGGACTCTTACCTAACCAAGTCCTGGCTATTACTTGAATGGTGTGTCAGCTTTTTGTAATAAATCACTCAAATTGTACCTTCATGTGCAAACATGGTCTGTCGCACCTGACAAGTTCCCATAATTCCCATCCTCTAGACCAGGGGTGTCAAACTCAATTGCATTGAGGGCCACATCAGAGTCGCTTTTGACCTTGGGGGAGGGGGATGGGTGTGGCCTGGGGACCGTCGTCTGGTGGGCCGTGGTCAGCTCAACATTTGTCACCTGTGGTGGCCAAGTGCTAAGGCAGGAGTCTCCTCAGTCCCTCCCTCACTCATTATAACTTCTTTCCTTCCTTCCTTCCTTCCTTCCTTCCTTCCTTCCTTCCTTCCTTCCTTCCTTCCTTCCTTCCTTCCTTATGTACACATTCATCCAACCTATCTCTCCTTCCTTCCTTCCTTCCTTCCTCCTTTTTCTTTGTTACTTCCCTCTTCCTTCTCCTTCCTTCTTTCTTCCCCTCTTTCCTTCTTTTTCCTTCCGTGCTCTCTTCCCCTCTTCCCTTATTTGTCTTTGTCTTTCCTCTTTCCCTTTCTCCTTTCCTGCCCTATTCTTGCATTATCATTTCCTGGGCAGCTCCGCGGGCCGGATCTAAACACCCGGTGGATCGGATCTGGCCCGCGGGCCTTGAGTTCAACACCCCTGCCCTAGACGGTGCTGAGTGGGGCTCCCCTGCAGCTGGAGAGACAGGAACACAGGCTCACCAGTTGGAGCGCACCACAGTTTCCAACCCACTTGTGCTGCACTGGTTTCGTTGTGGGCCCTGTGTTACCATCCCTCCAAAAAAAAAACCTCCTGGGAAGGAAGAGAAGGCTGAGCTCCATCCTAGCTCATCCCCCTCCCCATTTTTGACCTTGCTTTTCTATATTTTACTCCGAGGGGAGGGAAGTACCATGGCTAACCAAAATCAATACTCTCTCCGTATCCAATAGGTATTAGAATTTAATAGCATTATTATTATTACTATTATTGTTATCAGGAGCCACATCTCTCCTTCAGTCGATCTGCAGGACTGAAGCCTTCTCCCGCCTCCCTCGCTCCCATTCCCCCCTTGCATTGCCCCCCTACCCAATTTTGCACTTTTGCACACGATCCGAACCTTCTTGTCTCTTTTGGGGGGGGGGGAGGAGAGACTTCCAGGATGTCCTCAAGTCCCTAAAGCTCACCACCTCTGGTTTACAAAATGCTTGAATATGGAGGTTTTTAAAAGCCAACGCATTTCTAGGCTGTATAAACAGAGGGATAGAATCAAGATCACATGAAGTGTTGATACCACTTTATAATGCCTTGGTAAAGCCACACTTGGAATACGGCATCCAGTTTTGGTTGCCACCATGTAGAAAAGATGTGGAGACTCTAGAAAGAGTGCAGAGAAGAGCAACAAAGATGATGAGGGGACTGGAGGCTAAAACATACGAAGAACAAGAACGGTTGCAGGAACTGGGTGTGTCTAGTTTAATGAAAAGAAGGACTAGGGGGAGACGTGATAACAGTCTTCCAATATCTCAGGGGTTTCCACAAAGAAGAGGGAGTCAAGCTATTCTCCAAAGCACCTGAAGGCAGGACAAGAAGCAACAGATGGAAACTAATCAAGGAGAGAAGCAACCTAGAACTAAGGAGGGATTTCCTGAGGGTTAGAACAATTAATCAGTAGAACAATTTGCCTCCAGAAGTTGTGAATGCTCCAACACTGGACATTTTTAAGAAGATGTTGGATATCCATTTGTCTGAAGGGGTGTAAGGTTTCCTGCCTAAGCAGGGAGTTGGACTAGATGACCTTCAAGGTCCCTTCCAACTCTGTTATTCTGTATTCTAAGTAAAGACCAGACAAAACAGGCTTTGTTCTGCTTAGTAACTTTAACCTAAGAGGCCTGATTCGGTTCGAATCTCCGGATACAATGCAGGCAGCTGAAACCTTCATTCTCTATCCTTTTCTGATAATTCCCCCCTCCTTTTCTGGGCTTGTCCACTATTCTCCTGTTTTTACAGACCCCTCCCCTCAAAAAACAAACAATGGAACCCCCCCCCCCCCCGACACACACACATACACACACACACCATTGTGCTTCTCCCCGCGGGATTTCATCACCCCTCTGGTCCCTCACTTTAAAAGAAGTGGCACTTCTCCTCTTTCTGTCTTCCTTTTTCTTTTTTTTTTTTTTTAAATGTAATTAATTCTCTCCGTTTCTGAGCTGGCCCCGAGGGCGTCTCGCTGTGGAGATTCACGCCGCAAATGTGCATCCTTTACGATAAACGCAGTTGGCTTTGGCACACCACGCGCAGCGAACAGAGGCAATCATAACCGGCGTGTTCGGTTTTATTGGAGGCTGCAAAGAGTCGGGTCTGGGGAGGGTGGGGGGGCTGCAAAAACGGGGTCCCAGGTTGAGAAAGGAGGGTGTTTTTTTTCCAGATTTTGGTGGGGGCGAATCCAAATCCCGAACCTAGTTTGAATGCCTCATGGCAGGCTCTGATTTGCAAAAAAGATGGTTAAAGTCACATTGCCGCTTCTCGGAGAATTTAGAATCTGAATAGAGATGGAAGGGACCTTGGAGGTCTTCTAGTCCAACCCCCTGCTCAGGCAGGAGACCCCTGAGCATTTCAGACAAGTGGCTGTCCAGCCTCTTAAAAACCTCCAGTAATGGACCGTCCACAACTTCTGTTCATTATCCTCACTGTTAGGAAGTTTCTCCTTAATTCCAAGTTGCTTCTCTCCTTGATTAGTTTCCATTCATTATTTCATGTCTCACCTTCTGATGCTTCCCTCTTCTTTGTGGCAGCCCCTCCAATAAAGGAATCCTGCTATCATGTCCTCCCTTGTCCTTCTTTTCTCTAGACTGGCCATACCCAAATCCTGCAACCGTTCTTCATACGTTAGCGACAAAGTTCGCACATTTCCTCCCCACAAACACATTCGGTTATCAAACTACCTTGATCTTTCATTTGTTTTATGTTCTCTTCGGCTATTAAAGCTTTTAAGAGGACATTTGGCACATTCCACCAGGCACTGGAGATGTATCAGGAAACAGAGGTTGGCAAAGATGTTTAAAGACAACTCAGCTAAACGTTGGAAGTGCCATCAAATACCTGGATCATATGTGGTGGAGAGGCAAAGAAATATTGGACAAAAATTAAGACATGGTTGGAAGAGAGGATGCAACAACGCATTGAGCTGAAGCCAGAAACATTTCTGCTGGGAATTCTACCTGAAATTTATAATAAAGAGAATATATATTTAATCATTCATATATTAATGCAGCTAGAATTCCCTCCCCTCGCTTATAGGTACATGGGCTTAAGTGAAGCCTGATGAGGCAAGGTGGCTTAAGGAATAAAATAAAAGGAACCCTCAGCACGAAGCTTCACTGTTTCTTGGTCTCCGCCAAGCCCTTATGGCAGTTCTTGGGGACCAGAATAAACCATGTTTTGTTTCAACCGCATGGATGGATTCGTACTTGGCCTCTGCCCAACCCCTCCAGCTGCCTTGCCCACCTGGGACACAGGTGTGCAAGCCTACCTGAGTTTTCTTGCTCTGGGACCAAACCAAGAGATGGGTCAGAGACAGAGACGGGGTTAGAAGCTAAGAGCTTTGATAAATTAAGACATGGTTGAAAGAGATGATACAACGATGTATTGAGCTGAAGCCAGAAATATTTCTGTTAGGAATTCTACCTGAAATTTATAATAAAGAGAATGTATATTTAATCCTTCATGTATTAACCACAGCTAGAACTGTATTTGCACAACATTGGAAAAGTGTAGAGATTCCTATGGATGAGAAGGTGATAAGGAAAATATTAGAATGTGCAGAAATGAACTGATTAACATTAGAAATTAAAGAGAAAGAGCAAAAGTGAATATTATATAATTTGGGAAGTATTTTACCAATGGTTGGGGAGAAAAAAGGGAGTTTGGAAATGAAGAAAACTAAAAAAATAAGTAGATAACACACGGTATATAAAGATATAAAACGCTTAGTATGTGTATGATAAGAATAATGATGTTTAATGTTGGTACATTATTACTAGAAGATATTAAGAAGAAAAACTGAGTGTTTTATAATGTTTAAATGTTTAATATATTATAATACTAAGCATAGGGAAATAATATTAATATGAATGGGAAAGATGTGGCAAATGAGGAACAATGTGGCACAGAGATGTTTGCACCCGGATGACACACTGCATAAGGAAAGAGGGAATGTTTATGTTTGTAATTGAAAAAGAATAAAACAGAGCTTCAAATTGTTTTGGAGGGCAGATGAACGACGCAAGAACATTGTCTGTTCAGAAGAGACACCCAGGAGCAGAGATAGTATAAAAGCCCAGGAGATCAGACTTCACTTCCCAGAATCCTTAGCTAGCAAAGGGGATTGTGGGAAGCCACGTCCCGGACTCTAGAAGGGATGCCCTTTGGCAGAGGGGGGGACTCTTGGCCAGTTTCCCCCTATTTCTTACCAAGGAAACCAGGCAGGTAATGTGCCCCAACAACGCTACAGGAAAATAGGAAGGGGGCGGAAGAATATTTCCCTGCCTGCCTCGCGTTGTGCCTGCAAAGCCGAGTCGGATTTCGCCTGTAAGGGGTCAATCCATCGGAGGCCTTTGCCAACCTTGGCAGAATCGCTCGACAAAGCGGAGATCTTGCCGTCATTAGAGGGGGATTTTCTCGCGCGCTTTCGTCTCCGTTCCCCTAATCCCCCCACTGTGGATTCTGGGACGGCTAGGCCCAATTTAATATTTCCATCCCTTGGCTTTATCCCTCTCTCCAGAGCTAAGTAAGTGTCCCCCCGTCTCCCCCCCACACACATCCTCCTCCATGCTAAAACCCTCTGCTTAATCAATGGGAATCAATAAGAGAGGCGATTAGGACAGTACGCAGAGGACAGATTTTTCCTTTCTTGTCTCCTTTGCTGTGCTGGGGTGCATGTGTCTCTCTTGTCTTGTGTGAGAATTATGGCCCCGTCCAAAGCTAATAAAGTCGAAGCTCCTTTCTCTTTTCCCCTTAGACCATATTTTTTTGGGGGGGGGGTCATTCAATTAGGGAAGAAAGTTCCCCCCTTTACTTCCAAGGAGGCCAACGCGCGCAACTGTAAAAGATTTTCGCCACACTCCAGGCTTTCTATAAAGCATCTCTAAATATGGGTGATAGAAAAATCTCCCCAAATCTTCCTTCCTTGGGGAATATGCGGGAGAGGGGTTACCTGTAAGGATGGCCAGGTACTGCGTCACCACCAGCTTGCCCATCAGAATGGACAAAACCCTGATTTCTTCTTCCCCCAAATTCACACATCCCAGGGGACAAAAATTTCATTAACAGGAGCTGGAAGACAGATCTAGCAAGGACATAAATATTAAGGTAAAGGTTCCCCTTTTGCACATATGTGCCAGTCGTTCCCGACTCCAGGGGGCGGTGCTCATCTCCGTTTCAAAGCCGAAGAGCCAGCGCTGTCCGAAGACGTTCTCCGTGGTCATGTGGCCAGCATGACTCAACGCCGAAGGTGCATGGAGCGCTATGGCCTTCCCACCAAAGGTGGTCCCTATTTTTCTCCTTGCATTTTTATGTGCTTTCGAACTGCTAGGTTGGCAGAAGCTGGGACAAGTCAGGGGAGCTCCCTCCGTTACGCGGCGCGAGGGATTCCAACTGCCAATCTTTCTGATCGACAAGCTCAGCGTCTTAGCGACCGAGCCCTTATACATAACATCAATCTTAGGACTTTGTAATTCCTATATATTCCTAACCCCCCATCCATGGAGGCATCTGCCTGTCTGATCTCAAATGGGAGAAGGGAAGGAAGGATGAAATACTGTTTTGACTTTTAAAAGGAGATCTGGTGTGAATTTGCAAGGAAAGGCCTATTCTGGGAGTAAATGTCTGCAAAACTCCACCCAGTGCAGATTTTTCCCATGGGCTTATAAAGAATGCAATTTTAGCGGGATGGGGGGGGGGGTGTTGGGTGGAAACCTAACTGCTTTTACAGTGCTTAAATACACATTCGGGGGGAAAAATTCATATTCCTGGCAGGAACAGGGAAGATCCACTAACTAGATCGCTAACTTGGCACGCTTTTCTCTTGGCTGGGATGACCCCTTTCTCCTTGCCACCCCATACAAGCCCAACGAGGGGCAACGCGGCTGAAGGTCACCCTGCCCTCCATCTCCCTCCTCTTCCTCTCGCACCCTTCTTGGAGCCTTCCGCTAAGCGGATCCCTTCCCTATCGCAGCCCCTGCAGACTCCGGTAATGGAGTGCCGGGTTGCTGCTTCATTGCTTCCAAACAAGATTTCGTGAGATCCTTTGAGGTTTTCCACCCGCCTGAAGCCCCCTCTGCTTTCCTTCCCCCCCCCTTCGTTTCCCGCGACAGACAGCCGTAAGAAGCCACAACAACGGTGAAAACGGACCTGACAGTACAAAGACATCTCAGAATGGTGGGCATATCCCAGCCTGAGGCTACGTTGTTTAGTGCACTGATAGTCTTTCGGTCCTCCCCACCCCCCCAAACCCCCCTGCCTTCATCCCCACCTCGGATGGAGCAAGCTTTTTTTGCAATCAGTTAAAGTCCAGCTTAACGACGGGCAGGAAGAGACAGACATTAAGTCAAGCCGGTGCCTCGGGGGCTTCATCAGGCAAGAGAAGGATATCAAAAAAGAGAGAGAGAGAGAGAGAGAGAGAGAAAGGTCTTGAGGAGATGAAAAAAAAGAAAGAAAATGCAATAAAGTTCACCGAAGATGTTGCCAGGCACTTGGATGCCAAATCCTGCCATTAATAAGGCTGGCTGGCAAACGAATGAAAGGAGGGAGCGAAACCAGAAGTAATTTCACTCGGCTGGTTCTCTCTCTGCCCTCCTTCTTCCTCCTGCTGTTTGCTTTGGGGGTGGGGGGGGAATGCGCCCTTCCTTCTTCTCTCCCACAGTGGGACGGGCAGGCTGCGGATGTAATGCTCTCCCCAGGTTCTCCATTCAGAAGCTGGACATTGGAAATCCCGGCGTTCGTATCCAACTGGGCTGTAATGAAGGCCCGCTGCAAAACTCAAAAGTCAGCTTCTCGGGCCCAGAGCACAACAAAAGTGTGGGGTTTTTTTTTTGGGCGGGGGGAGGTGTTTGTCCTGGAATTAAGGGGAAACTTCCTAACACTGAGGACAATGAATCAGTGGGACAGAAGTTGCCTTCGGAAATCGTGGGAGCTTCATCACCGGAAGCTTTTAAGAAGAGACTGGACAGGCACTGGTCTGGCATGGAGGAGGGCCGTGATGGCAAGCCTATGGCACGCGTGCCAGGGTTGGCACACAGAACTCTCTCTGTGGCATGGGCAATGGCCGGCGGTTCTCGTCTGGGTTCCGGCGCTCTGCCACACACGCTCCAATTTCAGCATGCGGTGCTGAAAAGGTTAACCATCACTGATACAGGGGCTCCTGCTTGAGCAGGGGGCTGGACTAGATGACCTCCAAGGTCCTTCCAGTTTCGCTTCTATTTTATTCTGAATTCGATTCTATATTCCTTATTCTGATCTGTTCTGTTCCGTTCCATTCCTTATTTCTATTCCTTCTTCATTCTTCCTATTCTATTCTATTCTATTCTATTCTATATTCCTTATTCCCTATTCTATTCTGAATTCAATTTGATTCTATTCAATTCTATTCTTCTATATTCCTTATTCTATTCTGTTCCATTCTATTCCTTAATTCTATTCCTTATTCCTATTCTATTCTATATTCCTTATTCCCTATTCTATTCTATTCTGAATTCTATTCTATTCTATTCTCCTTATTCCTTATTCCTTTTTCCTTATTCCCTATTCTATTCTGAATTCTATTCTATTCTTCTATTCTATATTCCTTATTCTATTCTGTTCCATTCCGTTCTGTTCCATTCTATTCCTTAATTCTATTCCTTATTCCTATTCTATTCTATTCTATTCTATATTCCTTATTTTCTATTCTATTCCTAGTCCTATCCTTTTCTATCCTCTTTTCTATTTCTATTCTAACCTCTTTTGTTGCAACAGAGCTAATAACGGCTCCTGTAGGCAGGTTTTGATTCCCGGCCCTGCAAAACTCTTAGCAGTCACTTTTGATTTCATGAACCCTTGCAGGCTCCGTGCCAGAATGGAGTCCTTTGTGCCCTGTCTCCAATTCCTGGGAATCTGGAGTACCAATTCTTGATGGGAAAAGAGTTGGAAGGAACAACAAAAATGTAGGCATCTGGGAATCGGGACTCCTGGGGACGGCTGCCAATGCCTAACAACTGCTTGTAAATGTTTGCAACCAGCTGGGTTGCAAAGAGATCGAACTGAAAGAAGAGTTTGCAATCAGCACCTCGGAGAGCAGCCGTGGCTTCACAACCCGAGATCAGGCGCTGGGTTTAATGTTTGGTTGATTTCCTTCTATTTCTGAATCCAGGTGCCTGGGCTTTATAAGAGGCCTCTGGACTCATTTTTCAACCTAATTCTAAATATATTAACTATGCAAAGCTTTTGCAAGCAATTCGCCCCTTTCCATACCCATAACTTGCTTTTCTCCCAGGGGGGCAGGGGTTTGCCTGAAATGTTCTCAAACTACAATTCCCAGCAGCCTCAGCCAACTCAACTTAAGAGGAAGCTCCAAAGGTGGAGAACTTTTTGAGAAAGTTGTCATGTTTTTTTTTAAAAAAAGGCCTATTGCATCTCTGTTTTTCTTCCCCTAAAATCTTCAGATCGACCAACTGGAACTGCAGAAGCCACAGAGACAAAGAAAGAATCGCGGCAACAACATGAATTAAACTTGAGAAAGTATTATTTCCACATCCTTGAATTTTCCCCGAGGGCCTTTCCAATGCTCTAAAGAATTAAAACAAAATAAAATATAATAAATTGTGGGATTGCAGCGAGGGGCTACTGACACCCAGGGAAGAGACATAAAAGGAAGCTGCAGGATTGCAACTTGAAAAAAAAAAAATGCTATTTGCTGTTAAGAAAACAATACGACCGTCGGGAATTGAGAGCTGGAGGTAGCCCAGATGTTTATCCCGAAAAGCCATTTTTTTTTCCACTGAAGAAATGATTTGAGTATGGAGAGATCAACCTAACAGGTTTCTCTAACACGTCAACCAAATTCTGCTAAATTCGGCAAGCCTAGGAAAATAACTTTTTTTTTTTGGCTGCCTTTTAAAAAAATAAATAACTTGATTTACTTTTTTTAAAGGCAGGCTGGAAGTGATGAATGATAACTTCCAAGAGGCCCTGAAAATGATGAACATTTGGGGGCTCGCCAGGCTGCCCCTCCGAGTCTGAATGCAGCGGAACTTGGTTGCAGGATAAATTTTGGAATATTTAGACAGGCTTGGTGGAGGAAAAAGAGAAGAGGAGGGGCGGAGGGTCGATCCCTGGAAGACAGAACTATTTAAAGATAATGATTGCATAAATTTAATTAATGCTTTTTCATGCTGCAAAAGGGCTATTTTGTAATTAATGTATCTAGCTGCACTAAGCATGGGAGATCAGATCTCCTCTCCCTCCCCCCCTCTCTTCGCCCTGCACCCCAATCCTTCCTCCTTCCATCCTGTCTTCTGCACCTAATGAAAGACAGAAAGCAGATGACAGAAACAATTTATCAACGAGTCCGGGTGTCAAAACCCTAATTGGGAGCACCAGGTTACTGAAAGTGAGAGGAGGAGGAGGGAGGGAGGGAAGGAGGGAAGGAGGGGGAAAAGCGGATAGGATTTGGGAAGGGGCTCCGTATCTCGGGCGCTGGGCTGGATGAAGCGGTAGTATTGGCCATTAATTGACAGGGATTAAGTGGCAGATCAGCACCAAAAGCCACGCCTGTTGCCAAGGGGCAGCTTGTTTGCACCCGTTTTAATCATCTCTGCTCTGACCTCTTGACACTGGGGGCTCATCCGCTGTGGCCGAAGCCCTGGCCAACTCCAACGCGCTTCACGCCAAACCTTTGAAGGGGCAAAAAACGGTGCAGAAGGCCAATCAAAACTGTAACTTTAGAGTTTGTAACTCCACCGGATCCTTTGAAGGCTCTTTGTAGGCGGGGGGGGGGGAGGGGGTCTCCCAACATGGCGACTTTAAAAGACCGGTGGACTTCGACTCCCACAATTCCACAGATGGCTGAGGAATTCTGGGAGTCGAAGTCCACCCGTCTTAAAAGTTGCCAAGTGTGGAGACCTCCCGGTGTAGGGTTTCATGGATGGTGTAGAGCAGGACATCTTGAAGATGTCAACTGCTGGGGAGACCGGAGGTCACCAAACCTTGAAACTCAACACTGCCGGGCTCTGACCAGCCATAGAAGCAATAGACTTATATACTGCTTCATAGTGTGTTTAGGGCCCTCTCGAAGCGGTTTACAGAGTCAGCCTATTGTCCGTCCCCCCCAACAATCTGGGTCCTCATTTTACCCACCTCGGAAGGACAGAAAGCTGAGTCAACATTGAGCGTGTAAGAATTGAACTGCGGGCAGTTGGCAGAATTAACCTGCAATATTGTATTCTAACCACAAGGAAGGAAGGAAGGAAGGAATGCCACAGACATATACCGCTTTATAGCCCTCTCTAAGCAGTTTACAAGGGTGGCTCAGTGGCTAAGACGCAGAGCTTGTTGATCAGAAGGCTGGCAGTTCGGCGGTTCGAATCCCTAGCGCCACGTAATGGAGTGAGCTCCCGAGACTTGTCTCAGCTTCTGCCAACCTAGCAGTTCGAAAGCACGTAAAAATGCCAGTAGAAAAATAGGGACCACCTTTGGTGGGGAGGGAACAGCGTTCCGTGCGCCTTCAGCGTTTAAGTCATGCCGGCCACATGACCACGGAGACGTCTTCTGACAGCGCTGGCTCTTCAGCTATGAAACAGAGATGAGCACCGCCCCCTAGAGTCAGGAACGACTAGCACGTATGTGCGAGGGGAAGCTTTACCTTAAGAGCTACTGATGCTGCTGTCAGAATCATGCTGGAAACAGGCAGGATTTAAGAGAAACCAGTGGGTTGGGGGTGGGGGGGTAAGAGAGAAGGAAGAATGCAGCAAATGGGGAGGGGGGTGCTCATCCAGGGAAGGAAAGATCCCCCCCTGCCTACTTTGCGCCATCCTCCGTTCTCCTTTTCACTTATGCACAATTAAGGGTCTCCATCACACTAGCCCTTCAAGCAAAGGAAGAGATTTGCCAAGAGGCCCCTCTTCAAAAGGTCTTGCCAGCAGCTATAATCTCTTGAGCTCCTCTCGTGGATCATGGAACCCTGATTCAGAAGGATTTTCTCGGGGGAGACAGCCGGGGGGCGGGGAGGGTTGCTTTCGATCTAGACCCCCCCCATCCTAAAGTTGGCATCTTCCAAGAACCCGAGTCCACACCTTCAAACCAGCCCATCCGTTGTCGGCGTGTCTACCTGGCGAATTCCGGCCCCTCGCAAAGCGACAACCGATGCCCGCCCACCCCTGCCGTCCCCAACCTCTCGGTGACGAATGGAAGCGACTGTCACGCTTTGTTTCACCCTCGCATTGCCTCCAACGGCCACCCCCAAACGGGCAATTTATATTTATTAGGGAACATACAATAACTGTCTCATTAAATCAAGATCCAACCACGGGTCGGGAGGCTTAATTTGAGCTGTCACCAGCCGGCCGGAAAGGGCTGTGGAGAGAAAGGGGAAAAGCTCCTTCAAGAGAGGAGACCCTCAACCAACTCTTGGGCAACCCTTCCCAACCAGAGGGGCGGGGGGAGGATCCAGATTCCCCTGCTAACTGAATAGGCAGCCACCGAATTCGGTTGGAGCCTCTGGGTGGTGGATAGGACAGAAGAGGAAGGAATCTAAGCCAGACAAGGGACAGCCCCCTCAAAAAAAAAAGGCTACTATGGGGAGGTGGAAGGGCTGCCTTTTTCTTCTCCAGGGCAGGGTTAAATCTAAAGTGAGTTAGGGAGGCACAACCACCAGGATGGGAGGGAGGGAGAGAGAGAGAGAGAGAAACGTCCTGGGCCATGCAGAGAATTACCCCCAAGCTTAGCCATGTGTTGCAAGACTGAGCAAGCGAGGGAGACAAACAGAGAAGGGAGGGGAGACTTCCAGCCTGCAGAGCAAGTGAAAAATGTCAGGGTAAATTACTCTTGACAGTGTTAATATCTGCACCACATAGCAATAATTACATGTAGATAACTAGTGAAATACCGCTCAGCTGGAGCCATCAAGATGAGTGCAGATGCTGCTAACTGCCAGCTGGGGACCTTTTCATGGTCGGGAGTTTTTTTGCATGTCCTATCCTACTGCCCTCCGCCCCCCCCCCCCCAGTTTCAATCCATCCGGCAAAACGGGAGCCCTTTCGCCCAAGGCAAACCCAACACGCAGCGGCTTCTCAAGATCATGGAAGATCCTGCTCAACTTTTAGTCTAGAGGCCCCTGCTGGCCCTTGGGTGGAATTGCAATGGATGGTGCGACTCCCCGCAAGGATTTAGACTATAAGTTGGTGGCACCCCAGAGGCTGGGGAGAGAAGAGAGAGAGGGAGGGAGGGAGGGAGAGAGAGGGAGAGAGAGGGAGAGAGAGAGAGAGAGGACCGACTTCTTGTCCTACTTCTCCTTCTCCTTCTCCCTAGCCGGAGGATTCATTTTGGAGAGAGATAGAGATATTTCCCCCAAAGTAGATGGTTTCTGTTTGGCCCACCAGTGGCCAGCTGAGCAGGCAGCAGATTCGGACAGTGAGGAGGTTGGGGAAGAACATGGGCCAGTCCTGGAGTCTGGGGAAGGCTCTGATGAGGGCTCTGTGTCGGAGGCAGAGAGCGGGCCAGAGTCGTATGCCAGTTATCAGCTGCCTTCGGAGTCAGAGATCAGTGAGGCAGAAGAACAGCTGGAGCCTGTTCCCAGTGTGCGCATGCGCAGAGTTGCCAGGCGGAGGGAACAGCTAAAGAACAGGGGTCGACTTGGGAGGAAGGCCACAGGTAGACAGTGAATGGCCCCTCCCAGAGGAAATAAAAGACCAGCAAAAAGGGAGTTTGTAGGAGAGCATTAGTTCACTTCATTGGTTCGTGACTCTCCAAGACTTCTAGCCAAGTTCTGCAGATATCAACCTGTCAGCTCTCTGTCAGTGTCTAAGGTGGGAAGGTCTCCCTCTTTTTCCCTGATCCCAGAAGATCCCCCCAAACATTGGAAAAAATTGCAGGATGGACTAGCAGACCTGCACCCGATGGGTGTTGCTTCCTAGGCTTGACTGATTCTATTAAAGCAGGAGGACCTCATGGGCCACAAATACAAAATGAAATTCAATGTAGAGAAAAGTCCTAAACCAAAAGGAGACATACAGACTGGATGAAACCAGGCTTAATAGCAGCAACTGTGAGAAGGATCTTGGAGTCTTAGTGGACAACCAGCTAAATAGGAGCCAGCAGTGTGCAGTGGCAGCCAAAAAAGTCAATGCAATCCCAAGTTGCATTAACAGAGAGATACAATCAAGATCAAGGGAGGTACTAATACCACCTTATAAAGCCCTAGTAAGGCCACACCTAGAGTACTGCATCCAGTCTTGGTCCCCACACTATAAAAAAGATGTTGAGCCTCTAGAAAGAGTGCAGAGAAGAGCAACCAGGATGATTAGTGGAATGAAGAGTAAAAGCTACAACGAACGGTTGTAGGAACTGGGCATGGCTAGTCTAGTGAAGAGAAGGACCAGGGGAGACAGGAGAGCAGTCTTCCAATATTTGAGGGGCTGCCACAGAGAGGAGCGGGGGAGTGTCAAGCTATATTCCAAAGCAC
The DNA here is from genome assembly GCF_051295495.1 of Thamnophis sirtalis. Taxonomy (NCBI): domain Eukaryota; kingdom Metazoa; phylum Chordata; class Lepidosauria; order Squamata; family Natricidae; genus Thamnophis; species Thamnophis sirtalis. The sequence goes on along the minus strand of NW_028261384.1, from coordinate 143,230,219 downwards.
CTGAAGGCCAGACAAGGAACAATGGATGGAAACCGATCAAGGAGAGATTCAACCTGGAAATAAGGAGGAATTTCTGACAGAACAATCAATCGAAGGAACAGAGGTTGCCTTCGGAAGTCGTGGGAGCTTCATCCCTGGAAGCTTTCAAGAAGAGCCTGGACTGCCATTTGTCAGAAATGGTGTATGGTCTCCTGCTTGGGCGGGTGAGTATATGTGGAGTAGATGACCTCCAAGGTCCCTTCCAACTCTGTTAATCTGTAACAATTTATGACGAGGACGATCATCCATGCCTTCTGCTTGGGCTGATGGGAGTTAAGAGTCCCACCACAGTTAAGAAGTGACCCACATGAGGAGAAATACCCTTTTTCAAAGCTCATAAACGTTCTCCGAAATATGACAAAAGGAAAAGTAATTGGGTGGAGTGGGGGGATAACCCAATAAACCCCCCAAACAGCCCCAGGGCAACTGTCAGTACAAGGGGTTCAGCTCCTTGGCAGATGCCACAAACTGATCCAGACTGACTCGCCAGGGAAGGCAATAAAAATTAAAGGGGCAAAAAAAACCACAACACCCCTCCGTTTTCTTCTGTGGAAAAACAACATAAAAAAATATGTTCTTGGGAGCTTTTTAGCTGTGAAACACCTTTTTTGTTTAGCTCGACTAATCCACTTATCGGTGGATAAAGCCACTGGCATAACACAGGGACAATGAAAAGCACATACATACCAAAACAAGAAGAAGAAGAAGAAGAAAAAGAAAAAAAACAGCAAGAAAACATTGCCCATGGCTTCTGTTTTATATTTAAAACAGCAACTAAGCAGAGAAGATTTGGGGAAGGGGGGGAGAAAATAAATGAGGACGTGCAGGAAGAATTTGCAAACAAGGCACCCTTTAAAAAAAGAAAGAAAGAGAAAAGCGGAGGGGGGAAACACACACACACACACACACACACACACACACACACACACACACACAACCAGCCTTATCAAATTAAGTTTTCTCAAGGAGATAGCCGGGGCCGATAACAATACCCCATTTTTGGGATAAGCATACGTAAACGCCTTAAGCGCTATGGGAGATGTTATCCGCGAAATGGAGGAGCAGGAGGGGAGAGGGGGAAATATGAATTTACAAGTGATATTACGGAGGTGTGTGTTTCAAATGCTTTCCTATCAATTCCCCCACACGTCTGGGAGTAAGATAGAGGCATAGGAGGGGTGAAAACGGGTAGGGCTCCTGAGGCAGGGGGGAAAAAAAATACGGAAGGCCGGATGAGCGGGTTTGGGAACAGAGAAACCGTATGCCCTAGGCCTGGGATGGCGAACCTGTGGCATGTGAGCCACAGGTGGCAGGCGGAGTCATCTCTTAGGACACGCGAGGCGTTGCCCTGTCAGCTCCAGCTGATTTTGGCCTTCATTTTCGGCTTCAGGGAAGACTCCGGAAGGAGGAAAACGGCCCATTGGGCAACCTGGAAGTTGGGAAACGGGCCGTTTCCAGCCTCCAGGGCTAGCAGGGAGGCCGTTTTTCGCCCTCCCCAGGCTCCTAGAAAGCCTCTGGAGCCCGGGGGGGAGGATGAAAAACAGACCTTGTGGGCCCACCGGAAGTTGGAAAAGGGGGATTTTTACAGCCTCCGGAGGGGTGGGGGAGACTGTTTTCACCCTCCCCAGGCTCCAAGAAAGCTGTGCGCGCATGCGCAGGGCAGCACGGTGTGCGTGTATGTCATGCGTGCATGCGCAGGGGGCATGGCACGGGGGGGTCATTAAGTTATGGGGTGGGCACGCTCGTGCTTTTAGCACTGGAGGCAAAAAAAGGTTCGCGGTGCCCATGGGTATGGGTGACAAACTCTGCTGAAGTCCAGCCTCCTCTTTCTTAACCCCCCCCCCCACTTTTTCCAGCTTCTATTTTGATCTCTCCCTTTGGCAAGGGGGCCAAAGGCTGAAAGGTGGGCAAGATGCCAACCCATTCAACGTACAGCCTCTGGAGGGGGCACCGGGCGGGTGAAGCAGGAAGACCCGCCTTTCTCCCTGGCCTCAAGTCCTTGCACTGCGCTGGGCATCAATCACAGGCATCAATCACGGGCATCAATCATGGGCACCCACCTGTCAAGTTGGCCTGTGGAACTAAACGGAAACACTTGGCAGCCAGGAGGGCTGACCTCCTTGGCAGGGTTGTGCAAGGGAGCCCAGGGTGGTGACCGTCACTGCCTCCCTCCCCCAGGGATGAAAGTGGGGAGGAGAGGAGGACAAGGGGCAAGAGGTGATGGAGAAAGGAAGGGTTGGGCAGGAAGAAAGGAGCTTCGAGGGGTGATCTTTCGAAGGAGCAGCACAGGAGACCTGGGATATCAATGTTATTGTGACAGACCCACAACTGGCTGTCGGTGCATGGTGTGAAAACATGGGGGAATCAGACATGCCCTCCCAACTGTGGGACCACCGTAGCCATTTCTCCCCAGGGTGGGCAAAAGACTTTGCAATCTCAGTGGCTAAGACGCTGAGCTTGTGGGTCAGAAATGGTCGGCAGTTTGGCGGTTCAAATCCCTAGTAGAGGTCTCCTGCGTGAGCAGGGGGTTGGGCTAGATGACCTCCAAGGTCCCTTCCAACTCTGTTACTGTTGCTGGTGATGTTTTGTGTCTGGCAAGTTAGGAGAAAAACAGAATCAAGTCCTTTGGACTGCAAGGCGATCCAGCCGGTCAGTCCTAGAGGAGATCAACCCTGACTGCTCTTTAGAAGGCCAGATCCTGAAGAGGAAACTCAAATACTTTGCCATCTGATGAGAAGGAAGAAGGACCCCCTGGAGAAGAGCCTCATGCTGGGAAAGATGGAGGACAAAAGAAGAAGGGGACGGCAGAGAAGGAGGTGGCTGGATGGAGTCACCAAAGCATCCAGTGTGAGCTTCAATGGACTCCAGAGGATGGTAGAGGACAAGAAGGCCTGGAGGAACGTTCTCCATGGAGTCGCGATGGGTCGGGCAGGACTTCACAACTAACAACAACAACAAGCATCTAAACAAAAGGTTTTGGACCACAAATCACGTTCTCCCTGCCAGTCAAAAGAGTAATGGCGGTTTAAAATATTTAAAACTGTGGAAGGTGGCATGGGACCGGGAAGGGGGGGGGGTTGAGGGCAGCCCCCTTCCCCCAGCCACAGAATTTGGGGCCACATCCACATCACCCATGAAACTCAACAGAAGAAATTAATAAAGGAGAGTTTAGCTCATGGTGGACATGAGGGGCTTCTTGGTGCTCTCTGAGCTTGGTGGTTTTCTGTAGATGTTTCATGACCCAACTAGGTAACCTCATCAGTGCTGGAAGGGAGTGGGGTTTGCAGGGGGAAGGAGGGGGACAACTGTGGGGTCATTGATACTTTCTGGACCTGGGGTTTTTTCCCCCCAGACATTTCATTACCCAAGAAGGTAACCTCATCAGTGCCTTTTCTTTCTTTCTTTCTTTCTTTCTTTCTTTTCTTTCTTTCTTTCTTTCTTTCTTTCTTTCTTTCTTTCTTTCTTTCTTTCTCTCTCTCTCTCTCTCTCTCTCTCTCTCCCATTTCCTTCCTTCCTTCCTTCCTTCCTTCCTTCCTTCCTTCCTTCCTTCCTGAATGTATAGTTGTATAGACCCCAGAAAGGAGAGAGAGGAGACCAAAGCCTCATGTCTCTCTTCTTCTCTCTCTAAAGTGTCTCCCCTCCCTCCCCGCGGCTCTGTCTTCTATTTCTCCCTCCCCCCCCCATGCTCCCCCACCCTCCCTAAAACGAGGAAAGTCTATTTGCACCCCCTGAGTCGCTCTCTAGGGCTGGGGCTGCCTGTATCGGCTCAAGGAAGCTTAGGGCCTTGTCTCCTTGGATTTAGACTGAAAATTTTTATTTTCTGCTGCGCTCAGATAAATGTGGAAATCCTGATTGCCAATATTTCCTGTTTATCAGTGAAATGCAGCGCGGGTCCTGCGAAGGGAGGGGCGCTAAGAAAGGGATGGCGTCCTTCCCCCTTTCCTCCGTGTCACCTTTTCCAGCCTCTCCTTCCCGTCTCCATCCTCCCCCCCACCCCACATCCCCCCCCAAAAAAAGCGCTGGTGGAATTCAACTTTAAAGCAGACAAGGGAGCCAGCCGCGTACATTTCCGCAGGCAGGGTTTGAACCCACGTAGCTGCCCATCGAGGGGTTCTTGTTTCCACAGGGATCGTTTGGGGGGGGGGGCTCAGCGGCGGAGTGGGCATGGAGAGAACTATTCATGCCAATCTGGAAAGGGGAGGGTTTGGCACCTTGGGCAGAGGACCTAAAGCAGAAGATTTGGAGAAATGGATGCTTCCTAAATTTTGGGTCATAACATCTGCCCAGAATTTCCGCCTGGTGGATTTGTGGCTTTCTAACCCACGTTTTGTGGATGCTCTTGGGTCAAAACTTTGCTCTGCTCAGCTGTCTCTTTATCATCAACCATCTTGGTTTGGCATGGATGGGAGGGAGCAGAACCAAGTTGCCCTTGGATGGTCAGCCACACCTCTTCCCCAGAAGTGGGTTTCACATCATTTTACCCCCCCAGTTCAACACGCACCGTAAATTTGAGCATGCACAAGCACGCATGCTTTGTGAGCGCGCATACCGGTGATGGGATTCCAAATCTTTTCCTATCGGTTCTATGAGAGCATGAGCATCCTACACGGGCACAGCACGCAAAGACCGCCCTCGGTGTCAGCACTGGTGAGCTGAGCTGTTTTTTTAGCTCAGCTGAGGTGTGCCTATCTGCTCTGCCACACAAATTGGCTGAGCTAACAAACAAGGGAATAGAGGACAGGGAACGACGGGGGCGGGAGAAAGAGGAAGAGAGGAAGAGAGAGAGAAAGGAGAGAGAAAGAGAGAGGAAGAGAGGAAGAGGAAGAGAGAGAAAAAGAAGGACAGAAAGAAAAAGGGAGAAAGAGAGAAAGAGAGAGACACAAACGACGGGTGCAGGAGGGCGGGATCAGCCAGAGGTGGCATTTGCCAGTTCTCCAAACTACTCAAAAGAGGGAGAGGAAGAGAGAAAGAGAAAGAGAAAAGGACAAGGGAGAAAAAGTGAGAAAAAGAGAAAAACAGAAAGAGAAACAGAAAGAGAGAGAGAGAAAGAGGAAGAGAGAGAGAGAAAGGAGAGAGAAAGAGAGAGAAAGAGAAAGAGAGAAAAAGAAAGACAGAGAAAAAGGGAGAAAAAGAGAAAGAGAGAGAAAGAGAGAGACCAAAACGACGGGGGTGGGAGGGCGGGGCCAGCCAGAGGTGGCATTTGCCAGTTCTCCAAACTACTCAAAAGAGAGTGAGGAACAGAGAAAGAGAAAGAGAAAAAGACAAGGGAGAAAAAGGGAAAAAAAGAGAAAGAGACAGAAACAGAAAGAGGGAGAGAGAAAGAGGAAGAAAGAAAGAGAGAAAGGAGAGAGAAAGAGAGAGAGAAAGAGAAAGAAAAAGAAAGGTAGAGAAAAGGGAGAAAAAGAGAAAGAGAGAGAAAGAGAGAGACCAAAACGATGCGGGCGGGAGGGTGGGGCCAGCCAGAGGTGGCATTTGCCGATTCTCCAAACTACTCAAAATTTCTGCTACCGGTTCCCTGAAACCCATCCAAACTGGCTGAACACCACCTTCCACGCATGCCTGTGGCCTCCTGTGCATGCATGTGTGTGACTTAGAAAACGTGGCTAAATAGGATGGCATTGAGCTGGGGCAGGTGGACAGGCCCATCCGCAGGTTGTCACTACCAAATTTGCTTGAACTGATCTGAACCGGCTGAATACCACCACTGATCTTTTGTACGTACGATCGACGCCTGTCAAAAGGAAGCTCTCTCTCTCTCTTTGACCCCCCATGCAAGAAAAGCGAACCTCACCACCACATTTGCAATGTGATGTCCATCTACTGGACAACACAGTGCAGATGGTTGAGTTGTGGTGGCACAGTGGTTAGAATGCAGTATTGGAGGCGAATTTTACCTACTGTCATCAGTTCGATCCTGACCAGGTCAACCAGGTTGACTCAGCCTTCCATTGTTGCAATATGATGACTCTGTAAACCACTTAGAGAGAGCTCTATATAAGTATATAAGTCTAAATGCTATTCCTTCCTTCCTTCCTCCCTCCCTCCCTCCCTCCCTGTACCCCTGACAGCAGTTCGATCTTGACCAGCTCAAGGTTGACTCAGCCTTCCATCCTTCTGAGGTGGGTAAAATGAGGACCCAAATTGTTGGGGGCAATATGCCAACTCTGTAAACCGCTTAGAGAGGCCTGTAAATTCCTGTGAAGTGGTATATAAGTCTAAGTGCTATCCCTCCCTCCCTCCTTCCTTCCCTCCCTACTTTCCTTCCTTCCTTCTTTCCCTGTGCCCCTGCCAGCAGTTCAATCCTGACCGGCTCAAGATTGACTCAGTCTTCCATCCTTCCGAGGTGGGTCAAATGAGGACCCAAATTGTTGGGGGCAATATGCTGACTCTATAAACCACTTAGAAGGGCTGTTAAGCCCTGTGAAGCGGTATATAAGTGCTAATGCTGTTGCTATTACTGATCGTTTTACTGATGCAATCCCCTGGCGAGCCGCAAACCAAACAGCCTCGCTTTACACAACCTGTTCCCTCCATCTCTCCAGCTAACCCTGGTTAAAAGTCCTCCAGCTTCAGAGGTGGTATTCAGCCGGTTCGTAGCGGTTCACTCGAACCGATAGTGGAGATTGCGGGTGCGCCCTGGCTCTATGCCATCCTATTTCGGCACATTTTCAAGCCGTGCGCATGCGCGCAAGCCCCGCACACAATCAAAGCACGCCCGCGGAAGGCCGAGCGCATGCATGGATATGGGCAGGCGCGCTCACCGGTAGAGGAAGTAAGTGAATATCACCTCTGCATGCAAAACAGGTTGGCTCCTGCCTGTCTTGTTGGAGGATTCGTGCAGGGGTTGCCCACCCGTGGGAAAGGGCTATTAGCATCGGCTCTTTCCGCGGCAACCCCCCCTCCCAGGTCTTTCTCCGCTCCCCCCCCCCCGAATAAACCCGAAATGCAGGTGTTTCCCTGTGGACAAGGTGAAAGATAATAACTCAGCGCCCGCCCGGCCACCTGCACATTCACCAGCCTTTTTCTTTCTGGCGCATAATTAAACCGTTGCTGGGTTTAAGTGGCAACATCCGACACACCGCATTAGAGGGAGAAAGGAAATGAGGCGGTAGGGAATATTAAAAGAAAAAGGGAAGACGCGTCGGAACAGGGGAGAAACAGGAGGCAGGTGAGCGGGGAGACTCCAGGCAAACTCAGCAACGTCTAATTCTTTGCACGCATGCACACACACACACACACACACACAGGTGAGGGATTGGAAAGAGAGAGAGAAACAGAAAGAGAGAGAGAAAGAGAGAGTAAAAGAGAGACAGAAAGAGAGTGCGAGAAAGAGAGAGGGGAAGAGAGAAAGAAAAAGAGAAAAAGACAGAGAAAAAGGGAGAAAGAAAGAGAAAGAGAACGAAGGAGGAAGAGAGAGAGAGGAAGAGAGAAAGGAGAGAGAAAGAGAAAGGAAGAGAGGAAGTGAAAGAGAGAGAAGACAGAAAAAGGGAGAAAGGAGAGAGTAAGAAAGAGGAAGAGAGAAAGAGAAAGAGAGAGAAAAAGAAAAATTCAGAGAAAAAGGGAGAAAAAAGAGAGAGAAAGAAAGAGACAGAAAGAGAGAGAGAAAGGAAGAGAGAAAGAGTGTTTAAGAGAGAGAGAGAAACAAAGAGAGAAAAGAGAATAAGAGAGTGAAAGAGAGAGTAAGAAGAAGGAGAAAGAAAGAGAAAGAGAGAAAGAAAGAAAGAGAGAGAAAGAAAGAGAAAGAGTGTTTAAGAGAGAAATAGAGAAAAAGAGAGTGAAAGAGAAAGAAAAAGAGGGAAAGAGAGAGAGAAAGAAAAAGAGAAAAAGAGAGAAAAAAGAGACAGAAAGAAAGAGACAGAAAGAGAGAGAAAGGGAGAGAGAAAGAGTGTTTAAGAGAGAGAGAAACAGAGAGAAAGAAAAGAGAAAAAGAGAGTGAAAGAGAGTAAGAAAAAGGAGAAAGAAAGAGAAAGAGAGAGAAAGAAAAAAGAGAGAGTTTAAGAGAAAGAAAGAGAGAAAAAGAGAAAAAGAGTGAGAGAAAGAGAGAAAAAAGAAAGAGAGAGAGAAAAAGAGAGGGAAAAAGAGAGAGACAGAAAGAGAGAGAAAAATAATTTTAAAAAAGGGCTCGGTTGCTCTCCTCAGCGGTTGAAGGCAGCCGCTTCTGAGGGAAAAGCAAGAGAGGTATTAAAAATGAAAAGGGGGGGGGGAGACCCAAGACACCCACGGCTTCCTTATCTCAAGGAGACACTTGTCAGGAATCACTCTGAGTGACTCGTTTTGTGTCGTTTTTTTTTCAATTTTATTTTTTTATTTTTTCCCCCCGCCGTCAAGGGGGCCTCAGGACACGGATCAAAGAAGGAGGCCGCGGAAGACACAGCAAACTTCTGATCCCTCCATGGCAGCAACGGCAGCGGCAGCGGCGGCAGCGATGGGCAGGCGGCTCTCCTCCACATCAAAGGAGGGGAGAACAAATGAGCAGAGGAGGAAAAGGGGGCCTAGATGGGGCGCAGGGAAGGGACAGGGAGGCGGGGGGGGGACTAAGGTGGCACCGGGAGGGGGGCTGGGTGGCATGGGCCGGCATCTCAGAAGGTGGGGATGAAGGTGAAGAGGGAGAATGAGGAGATGGAGAAGAAAGGGAAGGAGAGGAAGGAGAGAAAGTGGAGGTGGAAGAAGAGGCAAAGACGGCGAAAATGAAGGAGAAGATGGAGGAAGAGGAGAAGATAGAGATTGAGATGGAAGAGGAGAAGGAAGGAACAGAGAAGGAGAAAGGCGGAAGAGAAGAAGATAGGTAAGAAAGAGAAGGAGGAAGCAGAGACAATAGAGATGGAGATAGAAGAGGAGAAGGAAGGAACAGAGAAAGAGAAGGAGATGAAGAAAGGTGGAAGAGAAGATAGGTAGAGAAGAAAGAGATGGAGGAAGAGGAGAAGATAGAGATTGAGATAGAAGAGGAGAAGGAAAGAACAGAGAAGGAGAAAGGTGGAAGAGGAGAAGACGGAGGAGGGGAAGCTAAGATGGAGAAGGAAGAGGAGAAGATAGGCAGAGAAGAAAGAGAAGGAGGAAGAGGAGAAAATAGAGATTGAGATAGAAGAGGAGAAGGAAGGAACAGAGAAAGAGAAGGAGATGGAGAAAGGTGGAAGAGGAGAAGATAGGTAGAGAAGAAAGAGATGGAGGAAGAGGAGAAGATAAGAGATTGAGATAGAAGAGGAGAAGGAAAGAACAGAGAAGGAGGAAGGTGGAAGAGGAGAAGACGGAGGAGGGGAAGCTAAGATGGAGAAGGACGACGAGAAGATAGGTAGAGAAGAAAGAGAAGGGGGAAGCAGAGACAATAGAGATGGAGATAGAAGAGGAGAAGGAAGGAACAGAGAAAGAGAAGGAGATGGAGAAAGGTGGAAGAGGAGGAGATAGGTAGAGAAGAAAGAGATGGAGGAAGAGGAGAAGATAGAGATTGAGATAGAAGAGGAGAAGGAAAGAACAGAGAAGGAGAAAGGTGGAAGAGGAGAAGACAGAGGAGGGGAAGCTAAGATGGAGAAGGAAGAGGAGAAGATGGCAAAAGAGAAGAAAGAGAAGGAGGAAGATGGCAGAAGAGGAGAAGATAGAGATTGTGATAGGAGAAGGGAGGAACAGAGATGGAGAAGGAGAAAGGTGGTAGAGGAGAAGACGGAGGAGGGGAAGATAAGATGGAGGAGAAGAAGGCGAAGAGACCTCCCTGCAGGTGGGTTTTGGACTCTTGCCAGGAAAAAGAGAGGCCTGCAAATGCTCCAGCCAGGCCTAGAGAGGGAATTCAGCCATCTCCTCACACCAACTGACCTTGGCGGGGCTGCACTGCAACCCAAATTCTGACCTCTTTGGGGATGGACACATCTCTGGACGCAAAAAGGGCCTTTATCAGCCCACAGTCCTACTTTGCACCAAGGAGGTGCCCCCCTGCGCCCCTTGGGGTTCCCAGGCCCCCATGAGGCAGGCTGGAAGGGGACAGAGGCAGAATGGCCTCAGGGCGATAAAGTGGAGGGGAGTGCAGGGAGTGAGTGGGTGGTTGAATTTAGAATAGAATAGTATAACAGAGTTGGAAGGGACCTTCGAGGTCCTCTAGTCCAACCCCCTGCCTAGGCAGGAAACCCTACACCACTTCAGACAAATGGTTATCCAACATCTTCTCTAAAACGTCCAGTGTTGGAGCATTCACAACTTCTGGAGGCAAGTTGTTTCACTGGTTAATTGTTCTAACAACGGTCAGGAAATTTCTCCTTGGTTCTAGGTTGCTTCTCTCCTTGACTAGTTTCCACCCATTGCTTCTTGTCCTGCCTTCAGCCTTGGAGAATAGCTTGACTCCCTCTTCTTTGGGGCAGCCCCTGAGATATTGGAAGACTGCTGTCATGTCTCCCCTAGTCCTTCTCTTCATTAAACTAGACATACCCAGTTCCTGCAACCGTTCATCGTCTGTTTTAGCCTCCAGTCCCCTAATCCTCTTTGTTGCTCTTCTCTGCACTCTTTCTAGAGTCTCTGCATCTTTTCTACATCGTGGCGACCAAAACTGAATGCCGTATTCCAAGTGTGGCCTCACCAAGGCATTATAAAGTGGTATTAACACTTCACGTGATCTTGATTCTATCCCTCTGTTGATGCCGCCTAGAACTGGGTTGGCTTTTTCTCCATTTGGATGGAGAAAGCCAGGCTGGTCTGTGAGTTTTCCTTCTGTGCCACCTGAGTTTGGGCAGGGAGAGGCTGTTTGGCAAGCCAAAAACAGAAGAAGGGGGCAATTCTTCCCAGGTGGGAACGAGGGAGCCTTGATGTCCCACAGAAAAAAAAACAAACGGTGCCCACGCTTACTTATGGCGACTCGAGATCCCCCTGGCCAAAGACATTTGATTGCCTTGTTTGCTGTCAGAGATGGGCCTGGGGAGACACACACACCCATCCCTCTGCTACCCCTGGCCCTCCCCTCTGCGTGGCTGAAAACATTATTCCTTTGTCCCCGGGACTGCCCCTGTTTCTTAACCCGCGTGGGGGGCTACAGAGCAGAAGCCCGGATGGGGAGGAGGGTTGAGGGGAGGGTGGGTGGGAGAAGCCTGTTTCGGTCCCCTCTGGCTGCAGAGCTGCGATTAAATCGCAGCCGCCCCCCCCCCCCCCGCTCTCTGCTGGGATTCCCGGGGGAGCCGTGATCTGTTTTCAAGCCCTTATTGACTGCAACGGGATAGGCCTCATCCCTGCGCCCGATAAGCCTTAATACCGGCCTTATCGGGAAAGCTCCAGCTGTCCACACCTTTGATCAGTTTCCCTCCTTTCAGCCTGGCGACCCGTGCGTGCGTGCGGGGTGGGTGGGTGGGGGGTGGGCTTCCTTGTCTTGTCTGGCTGGAAAAGGCCCCGTTCTCCTTTGAGGGGAAGAGTCTGGCACCCCTCCTCCCTCTGCTCTTATTTTCAGGGGATGTTGTTAGCAATAGCAATAGCAGTAGACTTATATACCGCTTCATAGGCCTTCCAGGCCTCTCTAAGCGGTTTACAGAGAGTCAGCATATTGCCCCCAACAATCTGGGTCCTCATTTTACTCACCTCGGAAGGATGGAAGGCTGAGTCAACCCTGAGCCGGTGAGATTTGAACCGCTGAACTGCTGATCTAGCAGTAGCCTGCAGTGCTGCATTTAACCACTGCGCCACCTTGGCTCAGTGGTTGTTTTCCCCAAAACAGCACCCCTTCCCAGCGACATCTCCAACTTGTACGGTGGACAAGTCAGTTTCTCAGTGAAACGCTCTGCGGCTCCTTCGCACTACATTCTAAGGATAGAGTGCTCTGGAGAAGGGAAGAGGGTGGGACCAGTGGTGAAATTCAATTTCTTTTACTACCGGTTCTGTGGGTGTAACTTGGTGGGCGTGGCAGGGGAAGGAAACTACAAAAGCCCCATTCCCTCCCCACTCCAGGGGGAAGGATACTGCAAAATCCCATTCCCTCCCCACTCCAGGGGGAAGGATGCTGCAAAATTCCCATTCTCTCCCCACTCCAGGGGGAAGGATGCTGCAAAATCCCCATTCCCTTCCCATTCCAGGGGGAAGGATGCTGCAAAATCCCCATTCCCTTCCCATTCCAGGGGGAAGGATGCTGCAAAATCCCCATTCCCTTCCCATTCCAGGGGGAAGGATGCTGCAAAATCCCCATTCCCTTCCCATTCCAGGGGGAAGGATACTGCAAAATCCCCATTCCCTTCCCATTCCAGGGGGAAGGATGCTGCAAAATCCCCATTCCCTTCCCACTCCAGGGGAAGGATACTGCAAAATCCCCATTCCCTCCACATTCCAGGGCGAAGGATACTGCAAAATCCCCATTCCCTTCCCACTCCAGGGGAAGGATACTACAAAATCCCACTCCCTTCCCACTCCAGAGGAAGGATACTACAAAATCCCCATTCCCTCTCCATTCCAGGGAAAGGATACTGTGAAATCCCCTTTCCCTCCCCACTCCAGGGGAAGGATACTTCAAAATCCCCATTCCCTCCCCATTCCAGGGGAAGGATACTGCAAAATCCCCATTCCCTTCCCACTCCAAGGGACAGCCAGAGGTGGTATTTCCCAGTTCTCCAAACTACTGAAAATCTCTGCTACCGGTTCTCCAGAACCCGTCAGAACCTGCTGAATTTCACCCTTGGGCTGTACTTCCATCAAATTCTGCACTGGTTAGAGAATTGGGTCCTGCCCTCTCCTACACTACGAGGGCGACGGACAATTCAAAGGGACCTCTGTCAATCCTTCTTGGCATCACCATGAGGGTCGCTCACAATTTTGCACCCAGGCTGGGGCAATCCACTGGACTTCCTGCCCTGCCTTCTCTTGAGGACCTTCTCAGGGATCGCCCTGCCCCGACAACGCTTTGCAGCTGGTCATAAGGAGTAACGTCCCTGAAGCCCAGAGGTCACCAGGGGCTTGGCTGCGTTGCTAATTGCTAATTTTCTCTCCTCTCTCAACTCAACTCGTCTCTCCCGGGTTCCCTTATTAATCTCGGAAAGAAGGATAACAAAAAAAAACAAAAACAAAAAAAACAACCAGAGGAATATCATTTCAGCATTGCAATTTCTCCGTGGCCAAGAGCTGTGGACACCGTTAAGACATCTGGGCGTGGAAAAAGACAGAGAGCAACTTGAAGGGACAGGAGGGAATGATGGCAAATTTCTGGGGGGAGGGTCCCCCCCCCATTTCAGAGAAGAAGGGACATTTGAACCAGCCGTGAGCGGCAGCTGCCAAAAAAGCCAACCCAGTTCTAGGCTGCATCAACAGAGGGATAGAATTAAGATCACGTGAAGTGTTGATACCACTTTATAAGGCCTTGGTAAAGCCACACTTGGAATACGGTGTCCAGTTTTGGTTGCCACGATGTAGAAAAGATGTGGAGACTCTAGGAAGAGTGCAGAGAAGAGCAACCAAGAGGATTAGGGGACTGGAGGCTAAAACATACCATGAACGGTTGCAGGAACTGGGCATGTCTAGTTGAATGAAAAGAAGGACTAGGGGAGACATGATAGCAGTCTTCCAATATCTCAGGGGCTTCCACAAAGAAGAGGGAGTCAAGCTATTCTCCCAAGCACCTGAGGGTAGGACAAGAAGCAATGGGTGGAAACTAATCAAGGAGAGAAGCAACCTAGAACTGAGAAGAAATTTCCTGACAGTGAGAACAATTAATCAGTGGAACAACTTGCCTCCAGAAGTTGTGAATGCTCCAATACTGGAGGTTTTTTAAAGAAGATGTTGGATATCCACTTGTCTGAAGGGGTGTAGGGTTTCCTGCCTAGGCATGGGGTTGGACTAGGAGACCTCCAAGGTCCCTTCCAATTCTGTTCTTCTATTCTAAGTTTGAAAGGGTTTAGAAGGCATCTTTGGGCAAAATGGGAAATGGTGAATGTGTCAGTGATGTTGGTTGGTTCAAAGTCTTTCAAAAAACCAAGCACAATGCACCAAGAAAACATGACCGCCCCATGAAGGGAGACTGGATGGAAGGGGAAGAGGAGAGATTCTCAAGTTTTTGCTCACACTTGGGAAATTTGAGGGCACCTGCTGAAAAAGGCTGGCATTAGAAACCATCCCTGAGCCCTGAATGTTCAGCTACCTCTGATGGTGAGATGTCCACCTCCCTGATTCACCTGGGTCCACTCCTCAACCAACCACCGAACTGCCATTCCTCATTTCCAGAAAGGCAGGACCGTTTCTGGAAAAGAAGATAAGATGGTAGAGAGGAGGGATGTTTTGCTACAAACCTGATTCCCTTTACTATTTTTTTAAAAAGAGAATAATGGGGCACCTAAGAAGCTGGGTTTGGGCTCCTTCAAACCACCACATTGGCAGGAGAAGGGGGTGTTTTCCTTTCTAACTAGAATTCAGGAGCGCCATTGAGATTGTCCATCTTAGGGAAAAATCTTTTTCTCTCCACCTTACCTTCAACAAAAGGTTCTTCTCTCCACCCTACCTTTATCAAAAGCTTCTGTTCACTATACCTTCATCAAAAAGTTCTTCTGCCCATCCCACCTTCAACAAAAGGTTCTGTTCACTATACCTTCATCAAAAGTTCTTCTGCCCATCCTACCTTCATCAAAAGCTCCTTCTTTCCATCCCACTTTCAACAAAAGGTTCTTCTTTCCCTCCTACCTTCATCAAAAGGTTCTTCTCTCCATCCAACCTTCATCAAAAGCTTCTGTTCACTATACCTTCATCAAAAGTTCTTCTGCCCATCCCACCTTCATCAAAAGCTTCTTCTCTCCATCCCACCTTCAACAAAAGATTCTTCTCTCCACCCTACCTTCATCAAAAGGTTCTTCTGTCTACCTTACCTTCATTAAAAGCTTCTTCTCTCTACCCTACCTTCATCAAAAGCTCCTTTTCTCCACTCTACCTTCATCAAAAGCTCCTTCTCTCCACCCTACCTTCATCAAAAGCTCCTTCTCTTCACCCTACCTTCATCAAAATCTTCTCTTCACCCTACCTTCATCTTCTTCTCTCCACCCTACTTTCATTAAAAGCTTCTTCTCTCCACCCTACCTTCATCAAAAGCTGCTTTTCTCCATCCTACCTTCATCAACAGCTTCTTCCCTCCACCCTGCCTTCATTTTTTTCTCTCTACCCTACCTTCATCAAAAGGTTCTTCTGTCCACCCTACCTTCATCAAAAGCTTCTTCCCTCCACCCTACCTTCATCTTCTTCTCCCTACCCTACCTTCATCAAAAGGTTCTTCTGTCCATCCTACCTCCATGGATGTGCTTTAAACACAAAACCATCCTTCTCTATCTTCACAATCTATTATCCTAACTTTCAACCTGTCCCCAACAGTGGCAGGACATTTCTGGGCCTCCGTTATAGGGCTGAAAGTCCTCACAGAGAGCTCACCTTGATGTCCTGGAAAATAAATGTCTTTCTCTTTTCACACGAGAAAGTTCATCTTTTTTCCCTCTCCTCTTCCCTCCCCAAGCCTGTAGCTGACACATCGAATTGACAGGAACAGATGGAAGAGGCGGGGTGGGGTGGGGAGGGGTGGGAGAGCGAAGAAATAGCAGCTTTGTGGGATCCTCGAGTTTAATAATTTACCAAACTTTGAGGCACAGCCAGAGAGACTCTGGGAGGAGGGGAGGGTCTGGGGGTAAGGAGAGAGCTGGGAAAAAATAACAACGAAAGGCTAGCTTCCTTTATGGAAGCCCAGTTTCCAAACAAGGAAAAGGAAATAAAGTGTTTTTGTTTTTTACAAAACGCGCAATTAAAAGAGAAGACCTCATCCACAGACAGGATGGGTTTGAAAAGAAGTGGATCAAAAACACAAGGCTACTTATGATATTCACGTCTAAGAAACTCTTGTTTTGTAGGAAACACCTTCGGACTCCAGAAGGACACAACTCTTAAAATGTTTCCCTCTAATCACAGGTTTTCCTGGTCTACGGAGACTTTTATGTCGCCTTCCCGAACTAACGGCTAAAACTTTTCTTAGAAATCCAGCTAAGCATGTAGCCACAATAATGGCAATGCTTGCAAAAAGCTTTTCGCCTAATGATCGGCGCAGAGAAGCAGGAACGAGGGGATTGGGGGGGATAAAGCCAGGAAAAAAAGTATGTAATGTATTATTTGCAAGAGTGGCTTTGTTCAGAACCAAATCGATGCTATCAGCAGTACAGATATCTGCCTGTCTGCCTGCCTGCCTATTTTCTATCTTCATCTGTCTGTCTGTCTGTCTGTTTGTCTACCTATCCACCTACCTACCTACCATCTGTCTGTGTCTGTCTGTCTCCCTACGATGTCTGTCTCTCTGTCTCTCTGTCTGTCCATCTGACTGCCTACCTACCTACCATATCTGTCTGTCTACTATGTCTGTCTGTCTATCATCTATCTATCTACCATCTGTCTGTCTGTCTGTGCCTGTCTGCTCATCTTCTATCATTTGTCAGTCAGTCAATCAATCAATCAACCATTTTTGTCTGTCTCTCTGTGTCTATCTATCTATCCATCCATCCATCCATCCATCCATCCATCCATCCATCCATCCATCCATCCATCCATCCATCTATCTATCTACCATCTCTGTTTGTCTGTCTGTGCCTGCCTGCTTATCTTCTATCATCTGTCAGTCAAATCAATCAATCAATCAATCAATCAACCATCTGTCTGTCTCTCTGTGTCCGTCTGTCCATCCATCCATCCATCCATCCATCCATCCATCCATCCATCCATCTATCTACCATCTCTGTTTGTCTGTCTGTGCCTGCCTGCTCATCTTCTATCATCTGTCTGCCTATCAATCAATCAATCAATCAATCAATCAACCATCTCTGTCTGTCTCTCTGTGTCTGTCTGTCTATCATCTATCTATCTATCTATCTATCTATCTATCTATCTATCTATCAATCTACCTATCTATCTATCATCTACCTACCTACCTACCTACCTACCTACCTACCTACCTACCTACCTACCTACCTACCTATTTAATAATTCTTAGGCTGTGGAACAAGGTTTAACCTGAAACATAAATCGCCCTCATTTACTGAGCATTTTTCAGAAGAGATTCGAGGCTCCCCACCCCAGATGACCGAAAAGACGCACTGCTTATCTCTCCCAATGAAAGACCCAGGATAGACAAAGCCATGTGACAAAATTGTGTGTCCCCCTCATTGACAACCCATCCACACCGTCCCTTCCAAACACCGAACAACCAGGGAGGGGGGGGGGGGGACACACATCAACCTTTGGGGATTTGGCGTCGTTCTGCGTTGCGTTTTTAAATTTGTTTCGAGGAAGGAAAAGTTTCGAGCCACGTCGTCGGGGGCTGTTTCTCCGCAACTAGAAAACTGATTTTGCCCAGTATTTTAAGAGCGTTAATTACAACTGCGATAAGGCTGGTAACGAGGGAGCAAAAAAGAAAAAAAGAAAAGAAAAGGAGGAGAGAGGGAGGTTGACACTGATGCTTTCGTTCTGCCACCCGTTGCTTGGTTTGGTCCAAGTGTCTAAGTGTATAATAAGCATTTAAAATTAAGTCTTGCCAGACAGGCAGGGAGGGGTGGAATAAGGAGGGGGTGGGGGGGAAAAGAGAGAGAAGGGGAGATTTGGAAAGGAGGAGGAGGAGGAGGAGGGGGGGTGTTAAACAGTGAAGAATGAAAGGGGTGGCGGCGAAGATGCAAATCACTGCTGGAAAAGAAAATTATGTGCAATTACTCCAGAAAAACGGGCAGCTCTGCCCATTCCAGCCAACAAGATCTCATTAATAAGCAGAAAATAAGATTGAAATGGTATGTGAAAGAAGTGGAAAAATGAATTTGAATGCCGCATTTGTCCACAATTACCCCCGCGTTCACACATATTTTATTGCAATTTTTTTTATTATTCTTAATCTTTCCATCCCTCAAAGCAGATTGGGAACATCGCGCGGCATTATGGCGACACAAGGAGAAAGAGGCATTAGAGACCCCGGTGCGCTTGCCAATTTGCAAAAGGCCGGGGCCGGGGGAAGATCACCCTTCGTGGCTCCACCGGCTTAACGCCGTGTAGGTACAAGACTTTTGCAAAGAGAGAGAGAGGGAGGGAGGGAGAGAGAGAGAGAGAGAGAGAGAGAGAAAGAGATGCACGCATATCCCCACATAAACCCACACTCTCAACCTTTGGCCGCATGGCTCGAGCCCCCTACCCTTGGAAAGAAAGAGAGGAAATGAAGTTGACATGGACAGAGGCCTGCTGTGGCTGCCAGGTTTACAGGGAAATGGTTCAGCGTCCAATTTAGGAAGAGGTCAAAAGACAACCCAGGAGGAGGATGGTTGAACAACTTGCCCCATCACAGCCAGATAGAGATAGAGATAGATAGATAGATAGACAGACAGACAGACAGACAGACAGACAGACAGACAGACAGACAGACAGACAGACAGATGCTAATTGCAACAGGAGGATGCACTGAGAGACTTTTCCAGTTCCTCACCGTCTCTGAGAAAAGAGTTCTGTGAAACCTAAAAGCTGGCCATCGGCACGGCTGAATATAACAACAATAACAACAACAACAACAACAACAATAAAATAGCAATGGCAAACTATTTCTGGAGTTGAGTGTGCTACACTATAAGTATTGTATACTCTATGGATGATTAATATTAGCGGTAACTTGAACACATAATGCTCAATGCTAATAATGTATTTAGTTATGTTTGATGGATAACCAGTGGTCTTATTTTTAATTGTAAAAACTGATGCACAGACGTTTGTAACCAAACAACATGCTTGACGAAATTGAGGAAAGTTTTTTGTATGTGTTGTTTTGTTTTTGTTAGTTTTAAAAATAAAAATATATATTTTAAAAAAATGACAACAATAATAATTATTATTATTCTTCATAATACTATGAAAATAAACAGCGTGGGAGCATTTTACTGGGAATAAAAACGCCCTTCATCCCCCGTGGATGGACATTCCCTGCCATCTTTTATCGGGATAAATGATTGGACAGAACTTTTTTTTTTTTCCTCCTAAAGAATTAATCTTCTAATTTCCCGGCAAGCTTTTCTACACCAACCCCCGTTTAACGGTGACCAGTGCTTGAAAGTAGTTTGACGTGAGCGCGAAGGCAGTTTGTAATTTATTTTCTCCTCTTGGCCAAGAAAATATCACAGATATCATCGATTCCCCCCCCCCCTCGTCTGTTTTCGAAACAGACCTACCTCTCCGAAGGGCGTGATGCAAAATTGTAAAAGAAAATATAAAAAAAATGTTTTTCTCTTTCTTCCAATTTTGCAGGTTGGATCCCAAGCCCCCGTGTTTTGGAATGAAATTATTCTGATTTTTTTTACCCCCTCCTAAATGGAAAATCTGGCAGAACTAGATTGAAAGATTATTTTTCTTACTGGCTAATTGTGTTGAAAAGGATCCTCTCTGCCTTGCAAACCAACTTCTACCGTGTTCCCCCGAAATAAGCGCTTGGCCTTATATTGAGGGAGGTCTTATTATTTTGGAGGCGCAGGAAGATGGCAAGTGTGGTCACTTCATGGCTGCTGCTGTGTTGCAATGTTTCTGGGGAGGGATTATTTTACCGCATGCACTCAAAAGCCCGATTGGGCTAATTATGTGGGGAGGTCTTATTTTCAGGGGAACAGGGTAGGTGCCCGAAATCAGGAACTAATTTTATTTTTTTCCTATTTGGGGTTCTATTTGATACCTAAACCCTCCCTTCTCTCTTTCTGACTTTTCTCCGGGGTCCTCCTCTGAGCATGTACAGAATGACTTCCCCTCGTTAGAACCCACACACCCTGTTTTCCCGAAAATAAGACCTCCCCAGATAATAAGCCCAATCGGGCTTTTGAGTGCATGCGCTAAAATAAGCCCTCCCCCTAAAATAAGACCTCCCCAGATAATAAGTCCAATCGGGCTTTTGAGTGCATGCGCTAAAATAAGCCCTCCCCCTAAAATAAGACCTCCCCAGATAATAAGCCCAATCGGGGTTTTTGAGCGCATGTGCTAAAATAAGCCCTCCCCAAAAATATTGCAATACAGAAGCAGCCATGAGGTGACCCCTCCTGCACCTCAAAAATAATAAGACCTCCCCAGATAATAAGCCCAGTCGGGCTTTTGAGCGCATGCGCTAAAATAAGACCTCCCCCCGAAAATAAACCCTCCCCGAAAATATTGCAATGCAGGAGCAGCCACAAGGTGACCATGCTCACCACCTTCTGCACCTCAAAAATAAAGAGACCTCCCCAAAAATAAGGCCTAGCTCTTATTTCCTGGGGGGGGATGCCAAAAGAAAATAAGACTCTGTCTTATTTTCGGGGAAACACGGTAATTAGGAAATTCTAATTTTTTGCACATGAAGAAAGATCTTTGACTTTTCCAAAGTAAGGCTTTGCAGGGAAGGAAGGTTTTAAAACAAACAAAATATGGATAAAACAGTTTGTACGCACACATTCGTGGTTTCACAGCCCTCCCCCTCATATCCAAACCAGCGCCTAAATTTTGGACCCCTTATTATTTTTATGTATGATTAAATTTCCTTTATTCCTCTTTTTGTAGATTTGCACTATCCCGTCAGATGGAAATAAAACTTGAAGAAGTAATAAACTAAGAAGGTGTGCTTTTCCCAGTTTGAAAATCAGCAAAAGAAAACAGTTACGACTTTCCTTAGAACGGCAGAAGCGAGCACATCTTTAAATCCGTTACAAGACCATGCAGTAAAATGAAAATAATGTCAGGCAAACACATCAAAAGAAGAGACACGTTCAGTGCTGTGGATTTCTCTCTCCCTCTCCCTCCCTCCCTCCCTCCCTCCCCTCTCTCTCTCTCTCTCTCTCTCTCTCTCACACACACACACACACACACAGAGACACACACAACTCCATTTCTCTGCTGGCAATGGGGGACCCAAGTTTACTGCTCCATTGATAAACTCTCTACAAATTTGTGCAGGAGTAAAAAAAGGAGATTTAGCCCTGTCTCCAGATCTGATTTTTTTCTCATGCCTCGCTCAAAACACCGGTAATAAAGTTTAATGGTGTGTGTAGAAAGCTGTAGAGAGTGGGGGAGATTTGTTGACATGGGACAAAACAGTGGATGGATTAAAAAAAAAAAGATTTCTACCTTTGCTGGTTCTGTCAAAGTGGGCCAAAATGGGGTAGGGGATCCCCCCCAAAGAGGCAGGAATCCACAGCTTCTCCCCAATCCCCATTTTCCTGACCAAATTAAAACAGCAGCACGTTTCCAATCTCAACTAAGAGCTTGTGAGTCGCGGGAAATTAAAATACCGGTTTAGGGAGACGTGAGGATTTCTGAAGATAGTAGCAATATCGGCCCAAAGTAAGGGCAAATTTTATTTTTGCAAAATCTGAGCGAAAAACTGAGCCCCTGTTGAGGGGAGCCGGGGAGGCTGATATAAGGAGGAAAAGCACAGGTGACGTCGATGAACAAAATTGATTTTCTACCCTGTTTCCCTGAAAATAAGACCTCCCCGGATAATAAGCCCAATCGAGCTTTTGAGCGCATGTGCTAAAATAAGCCCTTTATGAAAATATTTAAATGTATGCACAGCCACTCCCCATCATTTCCTTGTGAGGGGGGGAACATGCCCCACATGCACCTGTCATCCACGTGGAACGGCCTTGCGGTGGCCACTCCCGCAAACCTTAGCTACCGCACCCCTTCTCTTAGTGGCGGCCGCAAAAAAGAGCGGGCAGGCTCAGCGACGCTAAGGCTGATAAGAGTGTGCCATAAACAGAGACAGAACTTCTGGCTCTCTGGATCAGCTGATCCGAGGTTAAGGGACCTCCTGCACCTCCAAAATAATAAGACCTTCCCGAAAATAAGACCGAGCACTTATTTTGCGGGGGGGTCAAAAGAAAATAAGTCCCTGCCTTATTTTCGGGGAAACACAGTAGGCTCTTTGTAGAGTGCAATGCCTTGTCCATTGTTGCGTTGGCGGGCAAGAATTTAATATATCGGAAAAGCAGTAAGCCACCCCAGTTGTGGCCCTCTGATTCCCACAGCGCCCCATCACTCTTCCATGGGTCCCTGACATCTTTTGCAAATGCCGCGAGAGGAAAGGTAAGAATGACTTACTTGTGGAGACAGGCCATTACTGACGGGATTCATATGGTTGGCTGGAGCTGTGGGGTTCATGAAGCTGTCTGAGTAGCTGGAGAAACTGTGCCGGGCCCCGTAGGCAGAGCTGGAGTCAGGGGTGGCTGCCGACAGGCCACCCTGGTGCATGGTGGACGGAGGGAGAGGCTGGGGCCGGTGCACGGTGCTGCCTCCGTCTGTTGGGGAAAGAAGGAGCCGTGAGCAAGAAGCCCCTGCAGTCAAACGCATTTCCTTGGAGAG
>NW_028261384.1:143176686-143201686 GCF_051295495.1 Thamnophis sirtalis | reverse complement strand
ACGCCAAACAACTGGTCTTCGCGCACGGCGGAAAACGGCCAGAAAACAGCCAAAAAAAAATGCCGTTTTGGGGTGCTGGGTGCCGAAAAGATTCGCCATCAGTTCCCTACGCCATTTCTAACCGATGGCAGTCTGGTCTCTTCTTGAAAGCCTCCAGGGATGAGGCTGCCACAATTTCTGAATAACGGAGGGAGTGAGGGAGGGAAAGAAAGAGAAGGAGGGAGAGAAAGGGAGGGAGAGAAAGAGGGAGAGAGAAAAGGAGGGAGAGAGAGAAGGAGGGAGGGAGAGAGGGAGATAGAAAGGGAGGGAGAGGGAGAAAGAAGGAGGGAGGGAAAGAGAAGGAGAGGGAGAGAGAAAAGGAGGGAGGGAGAGGGAGATAGAAAGGGAGGGAGAGGGAGAGAGAAGGAGAGGGAGATAGAAAGGAAGGGAGAGAGAGAGAGAGAGAAGGAGGGAGGGAGATAGAAAGGGAGGGAGAAGGAGACAGAGAAGGAGGGAGAGAGAAAAGGAGGGAGGGAGAGAGGGAGATAAAAAGGGTGGGAGAGGGAGAGAGAAGGAGCGAGGGAGAGAGGGAGATGGAAAGGGAGGGAGAGAGAAGGAGGGAGAGAGAGAGGGAGAGAGAAAAGGAGGGATGGAGAGAGGGAGAGAGAAAGGGAGGGAGAGAATAACATTACTGGAAGGGACCTTGGAGGTCATCTAGTCTAGCCCCTCCTTGCCCAAGCAGGAGAAGGAGGGAGAGAGAGAGGGAGAGAGAAGGAGGGAGGGAGATAGAAAGGGAGGGAGAGAGAGAAGGAGGGAGAGAGAGAGGGAGAGGGAAAAGGAGGGAGAGGGAGAGGGAAAAGGAGGGAGGGAGAGAGGGAGATAGAAAGGAAGGGAGAGAGAAGGAGGGAGAGAGAGGGAGATAGAAAGGGAGGGAGAGGGAGAGAAGGAGGGAGGGAGAGGGAAAGAGAAAGGGAGGGAGAGGGAGAGAGAAGGAAAGAGAAAGGGAGGGAGAGGGAAAAGGAGGGAGGGAGAGAGGGAGATAGAAAGGGAGGGAGAGGGAGAGAGAGAAGGACAGAGGGAGAGAAGGAGAGAGGGAGAGAAAGAGGGAGAGAGAAGGAGAGAGGGAGAGAGAAAAGGGAGAGAGGGAGAGAGAAAGGGAGAGAGAGAGAAAGAGGGAGGGAGAGAAAGGGAGGGAGAGAATAACATTACTGGAAGGGACCTTGGAGGTCATCTAGTCCAGCCCCTCCTTGCCCAAGCAGGAGACCCTACCCCATTTCTGGCAGATGCCTGTCCAGTCTCTTCTTGAAATCCTCCAGTGATGAAGCTCCCACAACTTCCGAAGGCAACTTCTCTTCCATGGGTGGATTCTTCCCACTGTCAGAAAAATCCCTCCTTATTTCCAGCTCGAATCTCTCCTTGGTCCGTTTCCATCCATTCTTCCTTCTCTGGCCTTCGGGTGCCTTGGAGAATAGCTTGACCCCCTTCCTCCTCTCTGGGGCAGCCCCCCCCCCCCAAATATTGGAAGATGCTCTCCTGTCTCCCCTGGTCCTTCTCTTCCCTGGACCAGCCATGCCCCGTTCCTGCCAACCGTCGGTCGTATGTTTGAGCCTCCAGCCCCCTCATCCTCCGGTTGCTCTTCTCTGCCCTCTTTCCAGAGTCTCCACATCTTTTTCTATAGTCTGGGGGACCAAGTGTGGCCTTACTACGGCTTCGGAGTATTAGTACCTCCCTTGATTTCGATTGTATCCCTCTGTTAATGCAATTGTGGGTTGCGTTGGCATTTTTGGCAGCTGCCACCCACGGCTGGCTCCTAGTTCGCTAAGACTCCGAGATGCCTCTCACAGTGACCGCTATTAAGCCAGGTTTCGCCCGGTTTACACGCGTCCTTTGGGGTTTTTCTTGCCTAAGATTTGACTTTTCTCTCCGTTGAATTTGACCCATTTGGCCAAAACGAGGGTGATTTGGGGGGGGGGGGGGGGCTTTCTCCGTCCTTCTCTTTGCCCTGAGTTTTCCATGTTGTTTTTTCAGCTCCATGAGCTGGTCCTCGAATCCGCCCGAGAGAAAAGAGACATGGAACAGCGACACGCCGTCATAAAACAGAAGGTGAGGGCGTCCCCAGGGAGATCAGGGGGTGGGGGGGCTTGGCTGCACCCTTGAAGAGGGGTCGGTGGGGAAGGAAGCCCCCTTCTTGAGTGAGGGCCGGGGGGGGGGGAGAAGAGGTGCGGAGGGTGGCGTACGATCGGCCAACTGGCGAAAGAGTTCGTTTAGCGACGAACTGGGGGGGAAAAAAACAACAGGGACGTTTTTCAGACTTACGACCCCCCCCCCCCCCGTGGCCACGGGATTGAAATTCAGCCGCTTGGCAAACTGACTCTTACCTCTTACTTATGACGGTCGCAGTGTCCGTGTGTGTGTGTGTCACATTACGATCTTCGGACCAGCAAAGTCGACGGGGGGGGGGGGGGGGGGGCAAAACCAGATTCGCTAAACGACCGTGTGACTAACTGAACAAGGGCAGGGAGTCGTTTAGCGACGACGGCGAGAAAAGTGGTAAAATGGGGAGGGGGGGGAGACATTCACTTAGCGGGGGTCTCGCTTAGCAACAGGAATTTTGGGATGGGGATTTCCTGTATAGAAGCGAAGCCTCCAACTTATCCAGGGCTGCAGCCTTAAAAACGGAAAAAGGAATTGTGGTGAAATTTGCAGAATTTTAAAACCTCCTTTTGTGAAATCCTCGACTATACGACCACAATAAGAACCGAATAATTCACCCTGAAGCGGTGCAGTTGTTAAGTGAGACGTGGGGGGTGACTGCGCCCTGATTTTACGCCCTTTTTCCTCGCGGTTGTTGAGCGAAGCAACTCGTGGTGCCCTTTCTCGCCAGCTTCCCTCGTTGACTTGAGCCGCGCCTCGCTTTATGGCCTTCCTTGGCCACGGTTGCTCGGCGAATCACAGCAGTTAAGGCGGTCATTAAACAAACCCAGCTTCCCCCCCTCAATGTGGCTTGCTGGGAAGGCTGCTAAGGGGGGGAATCAGGTGACCCCCCCAAAATGCTGCAACCCGTCATAAATACAGGCCCACATTTTGATCATATGACACCGCAATGGTTCCGAGGGCGGGAATCAGTCGTAAGTCCGTTGCAAACGGTCGTACGTCGAGGACTGCCTGTAGCGGCTTCGGCGGAAGAAACGTGGACGATTCTCTGGGTTTCCTGGTCCTGGAGAAGGTGAGTTGTACAGGTGGACATCTCGGTTTAGTACCGCAGGTGGAGTGTAAACAAGTGGGAGGAGCTTGTGAAAGAAGGGGCGGGGCTTAGGCCCAAGGGAGGAGTTTCCTGCGATAGCGGGAACAGCTGAAGCGGGATTTGGGCTTCTGTTGGCCAACTAAAGGTCCTTCTGGGTGCAGATTCATGCTCGTTTCTCACCACCTCCAGGATTTGTCCCAAGACGACGATGTTCCCGAAATCCAGGCCGAACCAGGACAGGTGGTGACGGAAGGATACCTGTACAAACGGGCCAGCAACGCCTTCAAGACCTGGAGCAGGTGAGCTTAGGTTGCCTCCCCCTGGACGAGCACACCTGTGTCAGGTGGACTTCAACTCCCAGAATCCTCCACTCGGTTTAAGATGGAGGGACTTCAACTCCCAGAATCCCCTAGTTGGTTTGGTTTAAGATGGGTGGACTTCAGCTCCCAGAATCCCCCAGTCAGTTTAAGATGGAGGGACTTCAACTCCCAGAATCCCCCAGTCGGTTTGGTTTAAGATGGATGGACTTCAACTCCCAGAATCCCCTAGTCGGTTTGGTTTAAGATGGATTGACTTCAACTCCCAGAATACCCCAGTCGGTTTGGTTTAAGATGGATGGACTTCAACTCCCAGAATCCCCCAGTCGGTTTGATTTAACATGGGTGGACTTCAACTCCCAGAATCCCCCAGTTGGTTTGATTTAAGATGAATAGACTTCAATTCCCAGAATTCCCTAGTTGGTTTGATTTAAGATGGATGGACTTCAACTCCCAGAATCCCCCAGTCGGTTTGGTTTAAGATGGGTGGACTTCAACTCCCAGAATCCCCCACTCAGTTTGATTTAAGATGGATGGACTTCAACTCCCAGAATCCCCCACTCAGTTTGATTTAAGATGGATGGACTTCAACTCCCAGAATCCCCCAGTCGGTTTGGTTTAAGATGGATGGACTTCAACTCCCAGAATCCCTCAGTTGGTTTGATTTAAGATGGATGGACTTCAACTCCCAGAATCCCCCAGTCGGTTTGGTTTAAGATGGATGGACTTCAACTCCCAGAATCCCCCAGTCGGTTTGGTTTAAGATGGATGGACTTCAACTCCCAGAATCCCCCAGTCGGTTTGGTTTAAGATGGATGGACTTCAACTCCCAGAATCCCCCAGTCAGTTTGATTTAAGATGGATGGACTTCAACTCCCAGAATCCCCCAGTCGGTTTGATTTAAAATGGATGGACTTCAACTCCCAGAATCCCTCAGTTGGTTTGATTTAAGATGGATGGACTTCAACTCCCAGAATCCTCCAGTCGGTTTGGTTTAAGATGTGTGGACTTCAACTCCCAGAATCCCCCAGTCAGTTTGATTTAAGATGGATGGACTTCAACTCCCAGAATCCCTCAGTTGGTTTGATTTAAGATGGATGGACTTCAACTCCCAGAATCCTCCAGTCGGTTTGGTTTAAGATGTGTGGACTTCAACTCCCAGAATCCCCCAGTCGGCTTGATTTAAGATGGATGGACTTCAACTCCCAGAATCCTCCAGTCAGTTTGATTTAAGATGTGTGGACTTCAACTCCCAGAATCCCCCAGTCAGTTTGATTTAAGATGGATGGACTTCAACTCCCAGAATCCCCCAGTCGGCTTGATTTAAGATGGATGGACTTCAACTCCCAGAATCCCCCAGTCGGTTTGATTTAAAATGGATGGATTTCAACTCCCAGAATCCCCCAGTCGGTTTGATTTAAGATGGATGGATTTCAACTCCCAGAATCCCCCAGTCGGTTTGATTTAAGATGGATGGACTTCAACTCCCAGAATCCCCCAGTCAGTTTGATTTAACATGGGTGGACTTCAACTCCCAGAATCCCCCAGTCAGTTTGATTTAAGATGGGTGGACTCCAACTCCCAGAATCCCCCAGTCGATTTGATTTAAGATGGATGGACTTCAACTCCCAGAATCCCCCAGTCAGTTTGATTTAAGATGTCCGGACTTCAACTCCCAGAATCCCCCAGTCGGTTTGATTGAAGATGGATGGACTTCAACTCCCAGAATTCCCTAGTCAGTTTGATTTAAGATGTCCGGACTTCAATTCCCAGAATCCCCCAGTCGGTTTGATTTAAGATGTCCGGACTTCAACTCCCAAAATCCCCCAGTCGGTTTGATTTAAGATGGATGGACTTCAACTCCCAGAATCCCCCAGTCAGTTTGGTTTAAGATGTCCGGACTTCAACTCCCAGAATCCCCCAGTCGGTTTGATTGAAGATGGATGGACTTCAACTCCCAGAATCCCCAGTCGGTTTGATTTAAGCTGGATGGACTTCAACTCCCAGAATCCCCCAGTCGGTTTGATTTAAGATGTCCGGACTTCAACTCCCAGAATCCCCCAGTCGGTTTGATTGAAGATGGATGGACTTCAACTCCCAGAATTCCCTAGTCAGTTTGATTTAAGATGTCCGGACTTCAATTCCCAGAATCCCCCAGTCGGTTTGATTTAAGATGTCCGGACTTCAACTCCCAGAATCCCCCAGTCGGTTTGATTTAAGATGGATGGACTTCAACTCCCAGAATCCCCCAGTCAGTTTGGTTTAAGATGTCCGGACTTCAACTCCCAGAATCCCCCAGTCGGTTTGATTGAAGATGGATGGACTTCAACTCCCAGAATCCCCCAGTCAGCTTGATTTAAGCTGGATGGACTTCAACTCCCAGAATCCCCCAGTCGGTTTGATTTAAGATGTCCGGACTTCAACTCCCAGAATCCCCCAGAAAAAAGCGAGTTAGGATCGTTTTTCACACTTACGACCGTTGCAGTGTCCCCATTAACAACCGTCTTGCTTAGCAAGAACAATTCCAACTGTGGCCATAAGCCAGGGACTACCCCTGTCAACCTTTGAGGTTGAAGGGAGACTTCCATGGTTGTAGATAAGGTAGACTGCTGTGTCCTAGGGAAGCTCTCCTGGTT
This sequence comes from Thamnophis sirtalis, assembly GCF_051295495.1. Lineage (NCBI taxonomy): Eukaryota > Metazoa > Chordata > Lepidosauria > Squamata > Natricidae > Thamnophis > Thamnophis sirtalis. The sequence goes on along the minus strand of NW_028261384.1, from coordinate 143,195,510 downwards.
TGTCCTCACCTTATGTCCCTCCTGCCGGCTTCCCTGCTCAACGGCTGTGTCTCCATTGCAGGCGCTGGTTCTCCATCCAGAACAACCAGCTGGTATATCAGAAGAAGGCCAAGGTAAGGGGGGGGGGGCTGCCTCTGGAGGAAGGTGGGGGGGGCAGTTTTTATTGGGAGGGGAGGGAGGGGGGAAAAGGAGGCAGAGGGAGGAGAGATAAAGAAACAGGGAAGGAAGGAAAAAAAGGAAAAATAAAAATGAAAGGAAGGGAGGGAAGAAAAAAGAGAGAAAGAAAAAGAAAGAGAGGAAGGAAAGAGGAGAGGGAGGAGGGAGGACAAGAAGGTAGGAGAAGAAGGAAAAGAAGAGGGAGGGAGGGAAGGAAGAGGGACGAAGGGAGGCATGAGAAGAAGGAAAAGAACAAAAAAGGGGAGGGATAGATAAAGAAAGGAAAGGAAAAGAGGAGGAGGAAGAGAAAGGAAAGGCAGGAAGAAAGAAAAAGAAAGGGAGGGAGGAGGGGAAGGAAGAAAGGAGAAAGGGAGGGAGAAGAAGAAGGAAAAGAAGAGGGAGGGACAAAGAGGAGAGGAGGGAGGAAAGGAAGAGGAGGGAGAAGGAAGGAAAGAGAAGAACGAAAAAGAAGGGGAAAGAGGGATAAAGAAAGGAAAGGAGATGGAGGAAGAGAAAGGGAAGAGGGGGAAAGGAAGGGAGAGCGAAAGAAAGAAAAAGGCAGGAAGAAAGAAAAAAGAAAAAGAAAGAATGAAAGAGAAAGGAAAGAAAGAAAAAGAAAGAAAGAAAAAGAAAGGAAGAAAGAAGGAAGGAAGGATGGATGGATGGATTAATGGATAGAAATGCCGGAGACTTTCATCCAGGTGGCAGTGGGGGGGACCATGGCACAGTCCATTTTGGCCGGGGGGGGTGTAAGGACATGCCGGACCACTCACAATGCCCTCTTCTTCCTCCCCCCCTTTATCCCCCCCCAAACAAACTCCCAGGACGTGGTGATGGTGGTGGTGGTGGAGGACCTCCGTCTCTGTACCGTCAAGCCGTGTCCGGACCACGAGCGCCGCTTCTGTTTCGAGGTGGTCTCCCCCTCCAAGTGAGTCCCCCTCCCCTCCCTTCCTCCTCCTCCCAAGGGCTGCCGCAGATCAAGCCATTCCCACGGCCGGGAGGTCAAAAACATCAAGATGGCGCCAGAGGGCCCCCCCCCAATCAATTCTCTTCCCCGGGGGGGGGGGGGTTGTCAGCCTTCAAGATTTCTTTAAAAGCCCCCCACCCCAAGATTTCTCCCCCCCAAAAAAGAACCATTTTCCTCTCTTTTTCGCTTTCCGTTCTTTGACCAAATTTTTATTTTATTCCAAAAAAATTAACTCCAGATAATAATAATAACAACAACAATAAATGCGAAAGAAAAATAAAGAGATGATGGATAGATATAGAATGAATTTTGATAGGGGATTAAATAATAGCTGATAACCCAGCGTTGCCCACGTATTAATTTATAGGGGGGGGGGGGGGGAAATGTCCGGACCAAACGTAATTTCTAATGTTGGATTTTCCAGAGGGAGCCCCCTTGTGGAGTACTGTGAAGCTGTTACCATGGCAATTCCGCTGCACTGTACAGTAGAAGTCATTTTATGGCAGTACGGTAGAAGCCATTTGAAGGCACAACAGGCTGTATCTTAATGGAATATATAATATATATACAGATAGATTAGGAAATAGAGCTAGAACCTAAAAACTGGGAAAATGCTTTAGAAAACTAAAGAGATGATGGATAGATATAGAACAAATTTTGATATGGGATTTGTTTTATTAAAGATTAGGAAAGAGTGCAAGAATCTAAAAACTGGGAAAATGTTATTAATTCTATCAATCAATCAATGTATTATTTATCTATATCTATCTATCTATCCGTCATTTATCTATATCTATATCTATCTATATCTATATCTATCTATCTATCTATCTATCTATCTATCTATCTATCTATCTATATATATATATATATACACATCATTTATCTATCTATCATCTATATCTATCTATCTATCTATCTATCTATCTATCTATCTCTATCTATCTCTATCTCTCTATCTCTCTATCTCTCTATCTCTCTATGTATCTATTTATCTCTATCTCTATATCTGTATCTATCTATATCTATCTATCTATCTATCTATCTATCTATCTTTCTTTCTTTCTATCCATCTCTGTCTGTCCGTCCATCCATCTATCTGTATCTATTTATCTGTCTGTCTGTCTGTCTGTCTGTCTATCTATCTATCTATCTATCTATCTATCTATCTATCTATCTATCTATCTATCTATCTATATCTATCTCTCTGTGTATCTATGTATCTATCTTTATCTATCTATCTATCTATCTATCTATCTATCTATCTATCTATCTATCTATCTATCTATCTATCTATCTATCTATCTATCTATCATCTATCATCTATCTATCTGTATCTATTTATCTCTCTGTCTATCTATGTATCTATGTATCTATCTATCTATCTATCTATCTATCTATCTATCTATCTATCTATCTATCTATCTATCTATCATCTATCTATCTATCTACACACACACACACACACACACACACACAGAGTCATATGATGGAAGTTATTGTAGTTACTATGTACAAGTAAACGTTAGAAGTTAAGATGTTTATTATTAAGTATGTTTCAAAAGTAAAAAAGAAGAGATTGACGGATCGAAAGCTTCCTAAGGCAGACAAGCAAATACTTCTGCGCCAAGGTGGCGCAGTGGTTAAAAAGCAGCACTGCAGGCTACTGCTAGATCAGCAGGTCAGCGGTTCAAATCTCACCGGCTCAGGGTTGACTCAGCCTTCCATCCTTCCGAGGTGGGTAAAATGAGGACCCAGATTGTTGGGGGCAATATGCTGACTCTCTGTAAACCGCTTAGAGAGGCCTGAAAGGCCTATGAAACGGTATATAAGTCTACTGCTATTGCTGTTGTTCTGTGATCCCCATCAATGCTATGAATATTAGTTATATTATTATATTTCTCAAAATTAACTATACCCAGACAGTACACACTTCAAGTAGACGGTGATGTTTTATAAAAAAAAATGAAAAATAAACTTTAAAAAAGAAAAGAAAACGGAAGAACATTTTTAAAAACAAAGTGAATTAAAATGGACGAAATACAAAAACACGTATTTAGCCCAATCTCTCTGACAAAGCTATCGCAACGATAACATTCGTGGATTTTGACCTCAACGGATCGTCCTCGGCTTACGACCACCAGGGAGGCCCACATTTTTGTCACTAAGCGGAGACTTTTGCTAAAAAGAGACTTTTGTCCCTTTTTAATCACTTTCAGTTGATGCGATGGTGAGGCGAATCACCGCCGTTCTTAAAATGAGTCACCCGGCCGTTAGGTGAATCAGGCTCCCCTGTTGACGTTGCTTGTCGGAAGGTCGCAAAAGGGGACCTTGGGATACCCAAGCCGTCATAAATGTGAATCAGTTGCCAAGCGTCCGAATATAAATCAGGTGACCGCGGTGGTTGCTGCGCTGGTCGTAAGTGTGAAAAGCGACTGTAACGATTGAAATAATAATATAACAGCAGCCGTGATTCACTTAATGACTGTGGTGAGAACAGTTGTAAAACGGGGCAAAATTCACTTAGCAAGTGTCTTCGTTAACAACAGAAATGTTGCGAGTCGTAAGTCGAGGACTGCCCTGCGTTCTCCGTTGGGCCCAGGGTCAAATATCCTCTCCTTCCTGTCTCGCTTTAGGACTTGCCTGCTCCAAGCCGATTCGGAGCGCCACCTACAGGCTTGGATGTGCTCCGTCCAGAACAGCATCGCCTCGGCGTATAACGAGGATCGGCCAGAACCCGCTGGGCAGGTAACACCCGGTGGCCTCCAGCCCAAGTGGCGACCAAGTCGTCGTGAGAGGCGTGGGGTCCCGAGGTCCTCGTTTCACGACTGTTCGTTTCACGATGATTTGAAGTTGCGAAGGCCATTTTTAAAAAACTGACATGGCTGGTCCTCACTTTATGACCGTCACACCCCCACTGGGTACAGAGGAGAAGAGGAAAGGAAAGAAGGAGAGGAGAGGGAAGGGATGACAAGAAGGAAGGAAAATTGAGCCGAATGAAAGAGAATGAAAAAGAAGGGAAGGATAAAGAAAGGAAAGGAGGAGGAGACGAGGAAGAGGGAGGGAGGAAGGGAGAGAGAGAAAGAGGAAAAGAAGGCAGAAAGAAAGAAAAAAGGAAGGGGGGAAGGAAAGAAAGAGGGAGGACAAGAAAGGAGAAGAAGGAAAAGATGGAGGGATAAAGATGAGAAGAGGGAAGGAAGGAAGGAGAGGAGAGGGAGGGGATGACAAGAAGGAAGGAAAATTGAGCCAAATGAAAGAGAATGAAAAAGAAGGGAAGGATAAAGAAAGGAAAGGAGGAGGAGACGAGGAAGAGGGAGGGAGGAAGGGAGAGAGAGAAAGAGGAAAAGAAGGCAGAAAGAAAGAAAAAGGGGGGGAAGGAAAGAAAGGAGAGGGAGGACAAGGAAGGAGAAGAAGGAAAAGACGGAGGGATAAAGATGAGAAGAGGGAAGGAAGGAAGGAAGGAGAGATGACGAAGAGAAGAAACGAACGAAAAAGAAAGGGAGGGAAGGATAAAGAAAGGAAAGGAGGAGGAGACGAGGAAGAGGGAGGGAGGAAAGGAGAGAGAGAAAGAGGAAAAGAAGGCAGAAAGAAAGAAAGAAAGAAAGAAAGAAAGAAAGGAAGGGGGAAGGAAAGAAAGGAGAGGGAGGACAAGGAAGGAGGAGGAAGGAGGAGAAGGAAAAGATGGAGGGATAAAGATGAGAAGAGGGAAGGAAGGAAGGAAGGAGGGAGAGATGACAAAGAAGAGAAGAAAGGAACGAAAAAGGGAGGGAAGGATAAAGGAAAGGAGGAGATGAGGAAGAGGGAGGAAGTGAGGGAGAGAAAGGAAAAGAAGGCAAAAAGAAAGAAAAAAAGGGAGCGGGGGAAGGAATGAAAGGAGAGGGAGGACAAGGGAGAAGAAGGAAAAGAGGGAGGGATAAAAAGGAGAAGAGGAAAGGAAGGAAGGAGATGAAGGGATGACAAGGAGGAAGGAGAAGAACGAAAAAGAAGGGAAGGGAGGGATAAAGATAACTTGTCCTCACATTATGACCATCATACCCCTACCGGGGTCCCGGGATGGCTATTGGGGCACCAGGCAAGGGTCTCTCATTTTGACAGTGGAGGAATTATCGGCTCAATTGTGGTTGTAAGTCAAGGACTTAGAAATTCTTAACAGTGAAGACGATTAACCAGTGGAACAGCTTGCCACCAGAAATTGTGGGCACTCCCATCACTGGATATTTTTAGGAAGAAGTCTGAAATGGGATAGGATCTCCTGCTGGATCAGTGGGTTGGACTAGATGACCTCCAAGGTCCCTTCCAACTCTGTTACTGTTAAAAGGCCTCCCGCTTGAGCAGTGGGCTGGAGTAGATGACCTCTGAGGCCCCTTTCGCCTCTACTCTGAATGCGTTACGTATTGATCTGAAATGGTCTAGGCCAGGGTCTCCAGCTTGAGCAGGGAGCTGGACTAGATGACCTCCAAGGTCCCTTCCAACTCTGCTACTGTTAAAAGGTCTCCCGCTTGAGCAGAGGGCTGGAGTAGATGACCTCTGAGGCCCCTTTCGCCTCTACTCTGAATGCGTTACGTATTGATCTGAAATGGTCTAGGCCAGGGTCTCCAGCTTGAGCAGGGAGCTGGACTAGATGACCTCCAAGGTCCCTTCCAACTCTGTTACTGTTAAAAGGCCTCCCGCTTGAGCAGTGGGCTGGAGTAGATGACCTCTGAGGCCCCTTTCGCCTCTACTCTGAATGCGTTACGTATTGATCTGAAATGGTCTAGGCCAGGGTCTCCAGCTTGAGCAGAGGGCTGGGCTAGATGACCTCCAAGGTCCCTTCCAGCTCTATCCTGATTACATTACATACATATTTTTAAATGTATTCCATAGACACGGTACATTGCCTACATATTTGTCTGGAACAGTATCAGGTCTCCGGGGGCTGGGCTAGATGACCTCCAAGGTCCCTTCCATTCTATGACATATTCATGTCAAATGGCCCAGGGTCTCCTGCCTGGGAAGCGGATTGGACTAGATGACCTCCAAGGCCCCTTCAAACTCTTATTATTCTGTAAGGGTCTCTTCCTGGAGCAGGGGGCTGGACTAGATGACCTCCAAGGCCCCTTCAAACTCTTATTATTCTGTAAGGGTCTCTTCCTGGAGCAGGGGGCTGGACTAGATGACCTCCAAGGCCCCTTCAAACTCTTATTATTCTGTAAGGGTCTCTTCCTGGAGCAGGGGGCTGGACTAGATGACCTCCAAGGTCCCTTTCCGCCTCTATTCTGATTGAATTACATATTGATCTGAAATAGTCCGGGGTCTCCTGCTTGGGAAGAGGGCTGGACTAGAAGATCTCCAAGGTCCCTTCCATTCTATTCCGATTGCGTTGCACACACCTGAGGTCTCCTGTTTGAGCAGAGGGCTGGACTAGATGACCTTCAAGACCCCTTCAAGCTCTTATTATTCTGTAAGGGTCTCTTCCTGGAGCAGGGGGGGCTGGGCTAGATGACCTCCAAGGTCCCTTCCATTCTATGACATATTCATGTCAAATGGCCCAGGGTCTCCTGCCTGGGAAGCGGATTGGACTAGATGACCTCCAAGGCCCCTTCAAACTCTTATTATTCTGTAAGGGTCTCTTCCTGGAGCAGGGGGCTGGACTAGATGACCTCCAAGGTCCCTTCCCGCCTCTATTCTGATTGAATTACATATTGATCTGAAATAGTCCGGGGTCTCCTGCTTGGGAAGGGGGCTGGACTAGAAGACCTCCAAGGTCCCTTCCAGTTCTATTCCGGTTGCGTTGCACACACCTGAGGTCTCCTGTTTGAGCAGAGGGGTGGACTAGATGACCTTCAAGATCCCTTTTCCAGCTTTATTCTGATGATATATTTATTTCAAGTGGTCTCCTGCTTGGGAAGGGGGCTGGACTAGAAGACCTCTCAAGCCCCTTCCAGTTCTATTCCGGTTGCGTTGCACGCACCTGAGGTCTCCTGTTGGAGCAGAGGGGTGGACTAGATGACCTCCAGGGTCCCTCTGTTGCGATTGTCCCTGCTGGCTGTAGCTGATTGTGCGTCTCTCTCTCTCTCTCTCTTTTCCCTGGCGCAGTTTCTGGAGCGGAGTGCGTCCATGACGGCGGCTACCCTCCAGTCTCCCTCCAGCCGCAAACTCCGCGGCGGGGTGGACAAACAGGTGGTGGACCAGGTGCAGCGCCTGGAGGGCAACGCCCAGTGCTGCGACTGCCGGGAGGCGGCCCCCGAGTGGGCCAGCATCAACCTCGGCATCACCCTCTGCATCGAATGCTCCGGCATCCACAGGTGCCTCACTGCAAGGAAGCCACAGGGGTCTCGGGCTAGATGACCTCCGGGGGGTCCCTTACGTTCCCTGCCTACCCCGTTCCTGGGAAACCCCTGGAGGGAGGTTGTTAAGAAGGGATTAGACAGCAGTTTGTCTGGAGTGGGATGGGGGGTCTCCTCCTTGAGTCGGGGTTGGGCTAGATGACCTCCGTGCTCCCTTCCATCCCCCCTCTCTCCCTGGGACTCTAAGTAGTCAGGGGGTTGGGCTAGATGACCTCTGGGGGTCCCTTCCATCCCCATCCTCCTCCCTGGGATTCCTTTGAGGCAGGGGGTTGGGCTAGATGACCTCTGGGGGTCCCTTCCATCCCCATCCTCCTCCCTGGGATTCCTTTGAGGCAGGGGGTTGGGCTAGATGACCTCTGGGGGTCCCTTCCATCCCCATCCTCCTCCCTGGGATTCCTTTGAGGCAGGGGGTTGGGCTAGATGACCTCCAGGGTCCCTTCCACCCCCACCCACCCCTTTCTGGGACTCCTTTGAGCCAGGGGCTGGGCTAGATGACCTCCAGGCTCCCTGCCATCCCCCCTCCCTCTCTGGAACTCAAAGGAGTTAGGGGGTCAGGCTAGATGACCTCCGGGGGACCCCTTACATTCCCTACCCCATTCCCGGGAAACCCCTGGAGGGAGGTTTGTAAGAACAGTTTGGAATGGGATGGGGTCTCTTCCTTGAGTCAGGGTTGGCTAGATGACCTCCAGGGTCCCTTCCACCCCCACCCCCCCCTTTTTGGGACTCCTTTGAGCAAGGGGTTGGGCTAGATGACCTCCGTGCTCCTTCCATCCCCCCTCTCTCCCTGGGACTCAAAGTAGTCAGGGGGTTGGGCTAGATGACCTCTGGGGGTACCTTCCATACCCATCCTCCTCCCTGGGACTCCTTTGAGGCAGGGGGTTGGGGCTAGATGACCTCTGGGCTCCCCTTCCATCCCCCTCCTTCCCTGGGACTCAAACAAGTCGGGGTTAGGCTAGATGACCTCCAGGGTCCCTTCCATCCCCACCCTCCCTTTCTGGGACTCCTTTGAGGCAGGGGGTTGGGCTAGATGACCTCCAGGGTCCCTGCAAGAAAGGACACAGCCGAAGTAGCCGCTGAAGATGGGAGAAGGGCTTACAGTTGGTCCTCGACTTACGACCATCCGTTTAGTGACCGTTCAAAGTGGGCAACACATCTGACTGGTTGTTTCACACTTACGGCCATCCTAGCCATTTCCCCCCCTCCCACCGGTCACAGGATTTAAAAAACCTCAGACGTCCGGCCGCTGACTCGTATTTACGACGGTCCCGGAGGGAGGAGCCGTATCCGCTTACGAATCTCAAGAGCGGGAAAGATTCGCTTAGCAACTGAAATAGAGAAGGTGGCCAAAGGAGGGCAGCTTCGCAAAACGTCTCGCTTAGCGGCGGGAACGTTGGGTCGTAAGCCGAGGACGGCCTGCATTAGGAGGTCTCTCGTGGTGTCGGAAGGAAAAGACCCTGGGGGTGGGGTGGGGAGGGGTGGTGGTCCCACAGTGGTGGGAGGGGGGGGAGAGGCCGCTTGGTCTTCCCCTGTTGAATGGCGGCCTGATCCCCCCCCGCTTTCCCCCCCCCTTAGGAGTCTGGGGGTGCATTTCTCCAAAGTGAGGTCCCTCACGCTGGGACGCCTGGGAGCCGGAGCTGGTCAAGGTAGGGGGGGAGGGCGGGGGGGGCGGGAGGAAGGGGGGAACGGGGTCCCAGGCCCACAAAGGAGGAACTTGGGGGGCTCGTTTGATGGGGAGGGGGCTTGGAGGGACCCCGGGATGTGAGGGGTGGGCTGCTTTTCTGGAAAACGCCTGCAGAGCGAGGAAGAAGAGGGTGGAGGGGGAGATTGTTAAAAAGGAAGGAAGGAGGAGGGAGGGAGGAGAAGGAGGGGAGGGAGGAGAGGGAGGGAGGAGAGGAAGGGAGCGAGAAAGAAAGAAGGAGGGAAGAGAAGGAGGGAAAGGAGGAGGAGGAGGAAAGGAAAGGAGCAAGAAAAGAGGGAGGAGAAGGAGGGAGGAAGGAGAGGAAGGGAGGGAGGAAGAAGAGGGAGGGAGGAGAAGGAGCGAAGGAAGAAGGAGGGAGGGGAGGGAGAGGAGGAAGGAAGAAGAGAGGCAGGATAAGGAGGGGAGGAAGAGGAAGGGAGGGAGGAAGAAGAGAGGGAGGGAGGAGGAAGGGAGGGAGGAAGGAGAGGAAGGGAGTGAGGAAGAAGAGGGAGGGAAGAGGAGGAGGAAAGGAAAGGAACAAGAAAAGAGGGAGGAGAAGAGGGGATGAAGGAGAGGAAGGGAGGGAGGAGGAGGGAGGGAGGAGAAGGAGTGAAGGAAGAAGGAGGGAGGGAGGAGAGGAAGGGAGTGAGAAGAAGAGGGGGGAAGAGGAGAGAAAGGAGGAGGAGAGGAAAGGAGCAAGAAAAGAGGGAGAAGGACAGGGGAAAGGAGAGGAAGAGAGGGGAAGAAGAGAGAGGAGGGGGAGATTATTAAAAAAGAAGGAAGAAGAGGGAGACAGGAGAAGTAGGGGAGGAAGAAGGAGGGAAGGAGAGGAAGGGAGTGTGGAAGAGGAGGGAGGAGAAGGGGCGAAGGAAGAAGGAGGGAGGAGAGGAAGGGAGCGAGAAAGAAGATGGAGGGAAGAGGAGAGAAAGAAGGAGGAGGAAAGGAGCAGAAAAGGGAGGAGAAGGAGGGGAAGAAGGAGAGGAAGAGAGTGAGAAAGAAGAGGGAGAGGGAGGGAAGGAAGGAGGGTAGAAGAGGAAGGAAGAACGGAGAAAAAGGGAAGGAAATTTGGGAGGGAGGGATGAGAAAAAGGAAGGGAAGGAAGGAAGAAGGGGGAGGGAGGAGAAAAGTAAGAGAAGGAGGGAGGGAGAAGGAGGAGAAGAAGGGAGGAAGGAAGAGAGAGGAGGGAGGGAATAAATAGGGAAGGAAGGAAGGAGGTGAAGAAAGGAGGGAAGGGAGGAGGAAAAGGGAGGGAAGGAAGAAAGGAAGGAAGGAGGGGGAGGGAGGAGAAAAAGGAAGAAGGGAGAGGAAGAAGGGAAGAGGGAGGGAAAGTTTCATGTTTGGGGGAGACAGGCTGTCCTAACTCCTGCCCCACCCCTTAGCCCCCGCCTCTTACTCCTCTGCTCCTCTTCTACCCGGAGGAGGCGGAGCCTATAGATTCAGCCCCTCCCTTGTCTCCCGCAGCTGATGACGGTGTTGGGCAACCGGGTGATCAACCAGATCTACGAGGCCAGGGTGGAGGAAATGAATATGAAGCGCCCCCAACCCGGAAGCTCCAGGTGCGAATCCCCCTCCCCGCCCCCCTTCTATCAAAATCCCCCCCCCCCCCAGGCTTGTCAATCAAGGGTCTCCATCATCCAGGTTGAGTGATGGCAAGCTTTCCCCCCTTTTTTGCTGTGCTTCCTGGATAGCTGCAGTTCCAAGCTTTGGCCTCTAGGTGGCCTCCCGGGACACCGCCGAGCCATCTCTCTGGCCCCTCCTCCAACAGATGTCTGATCCCTCCCTTCTTTCTTTCTTTCTTTCTTTCTTTCTTTCTTTCTTTCTTTCTTTCTTTCTTCCTTCCTCCCTTCCCTCCTTTCCCTCTTCCCCTCTTCCTCCCTCCCTTCCTCCCCCTATTCATTCCTTCCTCTCCTTTCTTCACCTCCTTCCTTCCTTCCCTATTTATTCCCTCCCTCCTCTCTTCTTCCTTCCTCCCTTCTTCTCCTCCCTTCTCCCTCCTCCTTCTCTTACTTTTTCTCCTCCCTCCTCCTTCTTCCTTCCTTCCCTTCCTTTTTCTCATCCCTCCCTCCCAAATTTCCTTCCCTTTTTCTCCGTTCTTCCTTCCTCTTCTACCCTCCTTCCTTCCCTCCCTCTCCCTCTTCTTCCTCACTCTCTTCCTCTCCTTCTTCCCCTCCTTCTCCTCCCTCTTTTCTTGCTCCTTTCCTTTCCTCCTCCTTCTTTCTCTCCTCTTCCCTCCCTCTTCTTTCTCGCTCCCTTCCTCTCCTCCCTCCTTCTTCCTTCGCTCCTTCTCCTCCCTCCTCTTCCACACTCCCTTCCTCTCCTTCCCTCCTTCTTCCTCCTCCTTCCCCCTCCTTCCTTCCCTTTCCTAAGTTCCTTCTTTCCCCCATTCCCTTCCCTTCCTTCATTTTGTCTATTTCCCTCCCTCCCTCTTTCTTCCTTTCTTTCCCTCCCTTCCTCCTTTCTTCTTCGCTCTCATCTTCCCTATTCTTTCTTTTTTCTTTCTTCCCTTCTTCCCTTCCTTCTTTTCCCCATTCCCTTCCTTCATTTTGTCTATTTCCTTCCCTCCCTCCCTCCCTCTTTCTTTCTTTCTTTCTTTCTTCTTTCTTTCCTTCCTTCCTTCCTCCCTTCCTCCTTTCTTCCCTATTCTTTCTTTTTTCTTTCCTCCTTCTTTCCCCCATTCCTTTCCCTTCCTTCCTTCCTTCCTTCCTTCCTTCCTTCCTTCCTTCCTGTCTATTTCCGCCCCCTGTCCCACCCACCCCTCCAAAGGTTCTGGGTGCGAGAGGATGACAGGTCACAATTCCTCCTTCCGAAGAGCAAAAACGGAAACATGACAGCTGTCATTCTTTCTCCAGAACCGAGAAGGAAGCCTGGATCCGGGCCAAATACGTGGAAAGGAAATTTATCACCAAGTTCCCCAATGCCTGTCATTCTTTCTCCAGAACCGAGAAGGAAGCCTGGATCCGGGCCAAATACGTGGAAAGGAAATTTATCACCAAGTTCCCCAATGCCGGGGCGCCCCCCAGCCGCAGCCGAGAGCCGGGGGGGCAGGAGAGATCCCCGCGGCCCTTCCCCAAGCCGAAGCCCCCGGGCCAAATCCGCCGGGGCCCAGGTAAGAAGAGGGAGGAGGGGTCTCTTCTGTGGGATCGAGTGAGGGCGCAGTGGATCCCCTCCCAAGAACAAACCACGGGACCTTGATACGGTTATAGTTACTGCTGGTCCTCAAGCTACGGCCGTTTGTTCCGGGACAGTTTGAAGTTACGACGGTCCTGAACCAATGGAGTTCTGGCCGTCCCGGCGTCCCCAGGGTCACGCGATCACAAACCTGGGGGCTTGAGAATCTCTTTGCGTTCTCGACGCGGCTGCCACAAGCGTGTTGGGATTGTGCGATTTGCCGTTTCTGAGTTGTCCCGCAGGCTTCCCCAGAAAGTCATTGGGGAAGCCAGCAGGGAAGTCATTGGAAGTCATTGGAGGGTGTTTCCTTCGGCCCCGTTCCTCTCTTGCGCCCCACTTCACACCCTCCCAACCCTTACATAACTGAGCCATGCCGGAGCCTCCTCCTTTCTTCCCTCCCTCCCTCCAACTTCCTTCTTTTCCCTTCCCTTCCTTCCTTTTGTCTATTTGCTTCCTTCCTTCTTTCTTTCTTTCCTTCTTTCTTTCCTTCTTCCCTTCCTCCTTTCTTCTTCCCCCCATCTTCCTTCCTTTCTCCCTCCCTCCCTATTCTTTCTTCCTTTTTCCTTCCTTCCTTCTTTCTTCTTTCTCCCATTCCCTCCCTTCCTTCCTTCCTTCCTTTCTTTCCTCCCTCCCTCCCTTCCAACTTCCTTCTTTTCCCTTCCCTTCCTTCCTTTTGTCTATTTGCTTCCTTCTCTTTCTTTCTTTCTTTCTTTCTTTCCTTCTTTCCTTCCTTCTGTCTTCTTCCCCCATCTTCCTTCCTTTCTCCCTCCCTCCCTATTCTTTCTTCCTTTTTCCTTCCTTTCTTCTTTCTCCCATTCCCTCCCTCCCTCCCTCCCTTCCTTCCATTTGTCTATTACTTCCTTTCCTCCTTCTTTCTTTCTCTTTCCTTCCTTCCTCCCTTTCTCCTTTCTTCTTCCTCCTCATTTTCCTTCCTTTCTCCCTCCCTCTCTCCTCTTTCTTTTTCCTTTTTCCTTCCTTCCTTCTTTCTTCCCTTCTTTACTAACTTCCTTCTTTCCCCCATTTCCTTCCCTTCCTTCCTTTTGTCTATTTCCTTCCTTCTTTCTTTCCTTCCTCCCTTCTTCCTCCTTTCTTCTTCCCCCTCATCTTCCTTCCTTTCTTCTCTATTCTTTGTTTCTTTTTCCTTTTTCCTTTCTTCCTTCTTTCCCCCATTCCCTTCCCTTACTTCCTTTTATCTTTTTCTTCCCTCCCTCTTTCATCCTTCCTTCCTTCCTTCCTTCTTTTCTTCCTTCCTTCCTTTTATCTTTTTCTTTCCTCCCTCTTTCATCCTTCCTTCTTTCCTTCCTTCCTTCCTTCCTTCCTTCCTTCCTTCCTTTCTTCCCTCCCTCCCTCCTTTCTTTCCCCCCCTATTCCTCCCTTCCTCCCTCTCTATTCTTCTTTTCTTTTCTGACCACAGAGTAACCATCCTTCCATTCCTGACCTTCCAGGCTGAAATCGCCAGGAAATCAGAGCCGCAGTTTCCCTTAGCGCCCGCTCCCCTTAACGACCGAACTTGCTGGTCCCCACCATGGTCGCTAAACGAGGATGACCTCTAAGTCTCTTGTTTTTCTCTCCCAGGGCTCCGCGAGGGGCTCTCCCCAAGCCGGGCACCTCCAGCGTCCGAGGACCTGCGCCATTTGCATCCCGGCGCCCTCCTCTACCGCGCGGCCGGAGCGCCCCCTAGCTTGCCCACCATGTCAGACGCTCTGGCTCACGGGGCCGACGTTAACTGGGTCAACACGGGCCAGGAAAGCCGGACTCCGCTGCTCCAGGCTGTGTCCGCCGTGAGTTCTTCATTCCGTGGGGGTTGGGAGTGGATGATGGGTTACGGTCTCCCCCATCAGGAGGGGGGCTGCGGGTTGGATTAGCATACAGACAGTCCTCGATTTATGATCGTTTTGTTTAGCGACCGCTCGAAGTGACGATGGCTCTGAAAAATGGGACTTACGACTGGTTTTTTTTGCGACCGACGGGGAAGCCCGCTTCACTTAACGACTGCTCTGAAAAATGTGTCTTGTGATCATTTTTCACACTTAGTGACGGTCGCAGCGTCCCCCTGAGGGGTCGCCTGACCCAGATTTGGATGCTTGCCAACCGGCTCCGCTTTATGACGTACCACCGTTCGTATAGCGACCGTTCGAAACTTACGACAGCTTTGGAAAACGTGGCTCAGGATCGGTTTTTCACGCTTAACGACGCTCGCAGCGTCTCCGGTGGTCACGTGATCCTCTTTTGCGACCATCGGACAAGCAGAGTCGACGGGGAAGCCCGCTTCGCTTAACGACCGCGGGAGTAATCTCTCAACTGCGTTGATCCCCTGAACAGCTTATGGCCAGAAAGGGCGGAGAATGGGGCACCTCTGTCTCGCTTAGCCACATAATTTTTTGGGGGGGGGGATTGTGGTTATAAATCGAGGACTGCAATTGGACCCTAACCCCTTTTGTTGCCATTAAGCAAGGCACACACTCGGCTTTTATGTGGCCTCTGAGCATGTGCAGTGATTTCAACTCATGGGAGGGGTGTCACGGCAGGGCCATAAAAAGGAGGGGCTTGTTGAGGGGGAAGGAACTTCCTCCAGGTTGCCCCGCCTCCCCCCTTTTCTACGCAACCGCATCTCTCTGTGTTGTCTTTGCGCAGAATTCGCTGCTGGCGTGTGAGTTTCTGCTCCAAAACGGGGCCAACGTCAACCAGAGCGACTCGAAAGGACGCGGGCCGCTGCATCACGCCACCATCCTGGGCCACACCGGGTAGGAACCTGGGCTGGCACCTCCGACTGGGGCGTCCCTCGTGGTGCCTCTGACTGGGGGTTTAAGGTTATTTGAAAGCCATAGAAGAAGGAGAAGGGGAGAGGAGGGAATGGAGAAGGGAATGAAAAGAGAGGAATAGACTAGACTAGAATAGAATAGAATAGAAAATATAATTTAATAGAGAAGGGAATTCAGAATTAGAAGGGAAGAGAAAAAGAATAGAGAATAGAGAACAAAATAGAATACAAGAGAATAAAATAAAATAGATAATAGAATAGAATAATAAAATATGGAATGGAATAGAACAGAATATGAATAGAATAAAAATATAATGTGGAGAAGAGAATTCAGAATTAGAAGAGAAGGGAAGAGAAAAAGAATAGAGAATAGAGAACAACAAAATAGAATAGAATAGAGAATAATATAGAAGAGAATAATAAAATATGGAATGGAATAGAATAGAATATGAATAGAATAGAATAGAAAATATAATATAATAGAGAAGAGAATTCAGAATTAGAAGAGAAGAGAAAAAGAATAGAGAAGAATAAAATAGAATAGAATAGAATAGAGAATAATATGGAATAGAATAATAAAATATGGAATGGAATAGAATAATGGAATAGAATAGTATATGAATAGAATAGAATAGAATAATAGAATAGAATAGAAATAGGATAGAGAATAGAATAGAAAATATAATAGAGAAGAGAATTCAGAATTAGAAGGGAAGGGAAGAAAAAGAATAGAGAATAGAGAACAACAAAATAGAATAGAATGGAGTAGAATAGAATGGAATAGAATAGAATAGAACAGATAATAAAACATAGAATTAGAATAGAATAAATGTAAAGGGAACAGAATTAAAAATAGAATAGAATAGAAAATACAATGCAATATGATACAGAAGAGAATAGAGTTCAGAATTAGAAGAGAAGGGAAGAGAAAAAGAATAGAGAATAGAGAACAAAATAGAATACAAGAGAATAAAATAGAATAGAATAGAATAGAATAGAATAGAATAAAAATATGGAATGGAATAGAATAGAATATGAATAGAATAAAAATATAATATAGAGAATTCAGAATTAGAAGGGAAGGGAAGAGAAAAAGAATAGATAATAGAGAACAACAGAATAGAATAGAATAGAGAATAATATAGAAGAGAATAATAAAATATGGAATGGAATAGAATAGAATAATGGAATAGAATATGAATAGAATAGAAAATATAATATAATAGAGAAAAGAAGAGAATTCAGAATTAGAAGAGAAGAGAAAAAGAATAGAGAATAGAGAAGAATAGAATAGAGAATAATATGGAATAGAATAATAAAATATGGAATGGAATAGAATAATGGAATAGAATAGTATATGAATAGAATAGAATAAAAATAGAATAGAAATAGTATAGGGAATAGAATAGAAAATATAATATAATAGAGAAGAGAATTCAGAATTAGAAGAGAAGAGAAAAAGAATAGAGAATAGAGAAGAATAGAATAGAATTAGAATAGAATAGAGAATAATATGGAATAGAATAATAAAATGTGGAATGGAGTAGAATAATGGAATAGAATAGTATATGAATAGAATAGAATAAAAATAGAATAGAAATAGAATAGAGAATAGAATAGAAAATATAATATAATAGAGAAGAGAATTCAGAATTAGAAGGGAAGGGAAGAGAAAAAGAATAGAGAATAGAGAACAACAAAATAGAATAGAATGGAGTAGAATAGAATGGAATAGAATAGAACAGATAATAAAATATAGAATTAGAATAGAATAAATGTAAAGGCAACAGAATTAAAAATAGAATAGAATAGAATAGAATAATAAAATATAGAATGGAATGGAATGGAATTCTATAATCTCGGATCAATTAACCAGTGGAACAGCTTCCCACCAGAAACTGATTTCGAAAGAAAAGCCTCAGCTGCTTAGAATACCTGGGGGCTGAATTACAGACTCCACGTAACCCCGGTTCATTTAGCGACTTGCTCAAAGTTAAATCAACAGCAGCACCGAGAAAAGTGACTTACGACAATTATTTTTGGCGAGTTTAAAAAGAGATAAAACTTCAACTCCCAGCATTCCTCAGCCTCCGTGCTTCGGCTTACCTGGGGAATTCTGGGGGTTGAAGTCCACGCTCCTTAAAATGGCTGAGCTTGCGCTGGCTCGAATCGGAGGTTTCCAAAACCTGTGAGGTCGGGGATACAGGTAGTCCTCCACTTACGGCCATTCTCTTAGTGACCGAAGTTGCAACGGCACTAAAAAAAAGCGAGTTATTCACACTTACGACCGTCGCAGCCTCCGCGTGATCAAAATCCAGAGGCTTGGCAACTGGCATGTAGTCACGTCTCCCGGGGTCACGCGATCCCCTTTTTGCGACCACGGGGGAAGCCGGATTCACTTAACGACCGTGCGACTCGCTTAGCGACGGGGGGTTTCTCTGGCAGTCGTTTCATTAGCAAATTCACTCAACAGCGGCGGCAGGAAAGGTGGGGCAAAACCACACAAAGGCCTCGCTTAGCAGCGGGAATGCCGGGGCTCGGTTGTGGTCGTAAAGCGAGGACTACCTGAAATTATATGGTGTTTTTTTTTTAATTTTTTGGTTCATCCCATTTTTTCTTCCCATCCCAGGCTGGCCTGTCTGTTTCTCAAACGTGGTGCCAATATGAAAGCCGTCGATGGGGAAGGAAAGGATCCCCTTGGCATTGCCATCGATTCGGCCAACGCGGACATTGTGACCTTGTAAGAGGGGGGTGTGTGTGCCAGGGGCACGGGTGCCAATCTTGGACGAAGGCGGGACATATTGGGAGGAGGTGGGGGGGTCTCGACACTCTTGGCTTTCCCGAACACCCCCCCCCCCCGTCCTTTGCAAATTGGAGAAAGCCAGGGTACCAAAAAGTGGGTTTCTTGCATGGAACGGGCCACCCAGGGGCCATCCAGACCCTCCCTCTCATTTGGGGGACGGGAGACAGGGGGTTGTTCCGTGACTGGGTTTTAAGATCGGAGAAGATTTCCTGGCCCTCCTGTTGGGCCCTCTGAGCATGTAAAAGGACTAAAGACAGCCGGTAAGATTCCCACCCGGATCTTAGTTTCTGAATAGTCTCCTAGGGCGGCCCCGGGAAGAATGCGTTGCAGTAGTCTAGTAAGAATATTTGACCACTCCTTCCTCTCTCTACAGGTTGCGACTGGCCAAGATGCGGGAAGCCGAAATGGCCTTGGGCCAGTCAGGTGAGCCGGTGCCCGCTGTAAGAAGGAATGGAGGGTGGGGGGAGATGGAAGAGGGAGGCCGACTCGGCTCTAAGGCACGAAACCCTTCTTGGCCAAATGTGAATTTTCCGGTGAAAAAGGATGCCTTTTTAGGCCTAGAGCAGGACTCGAACTCACCACCTCCTGGTGATTGGTCCAAAGTCACCTTCATGGCTAAAGCGAAACTAGAATTCCCCGTTTCCTGGCCATTCGTCTCAAATCACCCAATTGGCTTTCATGTTTAAGGCGGGACTAGAACTCACCGACTCCTGGTGATTGGCCCAAAGTCACCCCACTGGCTTTCAGGCCTAAGGTGGGACTAGAACTCCCAGTCTCCTGGTGATTGGCCCAAAGTCACCCAACTGACACCTCAGGTGGAACTAGAACTCACCGACTCCTGGTGATTGGCCCAAAGTCACCCCACTGGCTTTCAGGCCTAAGGTGGGACTAGAACTCCCAGTCTCCTGGTGATTGGCCCAAAGTCACCCCACTGGCTTTCAGGCCTAAGGTGGGACTAGAATTCC
>NW_028261384.1:143161686-143171686 GCF_051295495.1 Thamnophis sirtalis | reverse complement strand
GCGAGACACGGCAAAGGTCATAAATACATAAATTCAGCTCCAAATTCAAACCGTCACTAAATGAATCATCATAAGTCGAGGACCGCCTGCGACACAGTGGCACGGCCTCCTTTAAAGAACACACTGGCAACAACCCAGCCTTTCCCTGGCCTGTTCCCCTGTCCAAGCACTCTGCACATGCTCAACGGAATGGTCAACTTTACTGCCACGCACCCGGTCAGGATTCCAGTTCAACTTTGGAAGAGTGAATTTCACTCACACCAAAAAACGATGGTGTGAAGTTTGGGGTTGCGGCCACGAACGGGTGGCACTGCCTTGCCCGGCCTTCTCTGGACCAGCAGGCGTCCCCCCCCCAGGCCCTCCCTGTCATTGTCGTCTTTTAACAACGCCATAATTCCTTGCGGGGTGGAATCCGGGCAACTGAATATAGCTAGTTGAGTGTTCAGTGGCCGTATGCCATTCCTGTTGCCAATGAGGAGTTTTGTTCGGCAGATACATTTCTCAATGTGCTCACAGAGAAACGTCGCCCTCTACCTAGGATTGAACACACGGGCTGTTGATTGTGAGGCGAGAGCTCCACGTCTAAGCCACCTCCGGTAATCCTGGGGGAGAGGAGGGACAACCCCACCCTCCTACCTTCCTTGGGGGGGCGGAGCCATCCACCCTCCTAGCTTTTCCCCCGATTTGTGGGTGCCTGAAAACGCAGGCGTCTTCCCCCCCCTCGAGTTCCTGGCAGAGAACGCCTCACCTGGTTAAAGGTGTGTTGTTTCTACCTTCGGCTGCTGCAGGTAAAGTATGGGGTGGGGTGGGGGTGTCAGGGAATGAGGAAGGGGGGAGGGATTTGACCCACACCTGAGTCCCCCAAAGGTGTTACACCTTCCTCTGTTTCTCGCAGCCCGTTTTTCGCTCTGCCTATTACACCTTCATTGAGATTGGGGGGGGGAGAACAGTTAACCTGAGACCCCAGGGGTGGGTTTCAAACATTTTTGGAGCCTCTTCTGTAGGTGTGGCCTGCTTTCCGGGTCCACTCTTCTAACCGGTTCGATAGATTTGACGAACCGGTTCTACCGTACCGGTGCGAACCGGTAGGAACCCACCTCTGCGAGACCCCCCCTCCCCAAATGGGCTGAATGGCACTGCCCCACGGCTCCCCCCCTCCTGTCCCTAAGCCTTGACCAGGTACCAATCCCCCCTCCCTCCCCATAGACGTAGGTGATGCCCCTCCAGTATAGGGGTTTTTCTTGTGTCTCCCTTTGCCCCCCAACCGCTTCTCCCTCTCTTTTCATTCCCCCTCCCCTTTTGCAACCCACCTACTCACCTGCAATCCCAGGTTGTGGGGGGGGGGGGAAAGCATACATTTGAATTCTGGACAAACGCCCAATTTTAATTTTAAAATTGCCGTTTTGGAAAGGAAAAAAAGAATCAAAACAGTTTCCCAGACGGATGGGGTTACAACTCAGCCCCCCTCCCTGTGTCGTGTCCCCCCCCCCGTTCCCAATAAAACCAATCCAACCAGTTCCAACTTCTCTTCTTTCCTTTATGGTTTATGGTTTAATCCTTTCTCTTGGCTAACTGGGCGGTTTAAATCGGAGCGGATCTGTTTCCCAACGAGGTTAGATTAGATTAGATTCACAGAGTTGGAAGGGACCTTGCAGGTCATCTAGTCCAACCCCCCCCCGGCTCGTCCAAGCAGGAGACCCTGCACCCTTTTTGACAAACGGCAGTCCAGTCTCTTGAAAGGGGAGGGAATGGAAAGGTGGAGAGACGGCAGGCAGACGACAAAGGTTTCCTCGGGGTACGACCACATTTATGTCGCTAAGCGAGACACTGGTAAAAGGGAGCTTTGCCCCATTGTGCGACCTTTCTCACCGCCGTTGTTAAGCAAATCCATGCAGAGTCACACGGTTCTTAAGCGAAGCCGGCTTCCCCAATGACTCGTCAGACGGTCTCAAAAGATGAACACTGCGACCGTCGTAAATATGAACCAGTTGCTGAGTGTCTGAATTTTGACTGCAGGGATGCGGTGACGTTCGTATATGTGAAAAACGACCAATACGTATATGTGAAAAACGACCGATACAAAGTTCCTTGTAACTTTGGTCACTAAGTGAAACGTCGTACGTCGAGGACTGCCCATCCAGAACGTAGCATCCCACAAAATCCCTCTTCCTCATTCGCTTGCGTGTCTGCACAACCCATCAATTCACACAATCTTCCACTCAGAAGTACACAAAAATGAGGGGAAAAAACACACTTCGGTTCACCATAAACAGAAACTTATAAGTTGATGGAAGACCGCTCCTGCCACCCGCAGGCCAGAATTAGTATTGCACCGGTCCAGATTTTGTCCATTTGCAAAGAAACGGAGATGATTTTTACCTTCCTCTCCAGGACAAAGTGTGGGGCGAGCAGACCCTCTTGAAGACCCTCCCCCAGTGTGGAGATGCCGGCTTTGGAAGACCCCCCGGACGGAGGCTGGGGGTGGCTGGTGGTCGTCGCTGGCTTCCTGGCCAACTCGCTCACTTTTGGCGTTCTACGATCCCTCGGCGTCCTCTTTGAAGACCTCGTGGAGGCTTTTCAGGCCACCGCAGCCCAGGTGTCCTGGGTGATGGCCATTACCTTGGCAACACAGCAGTTTGCAAGTAAGTCCTCCCCCCCCATGGGGCCAACCTCAAGAAGGCCCTGCATACATTCAGCCGAGCTGCTTTTCACACAATCCTCACCTAACTTAACTTTGGAGTGTGAGAGAGATGCCTCCATAAGGTGAAAACAGCATCCTCGAATTACGGCTGTTCATTTAGGGGCCATTCCAAGTGACGGCAGTGACTTACGGCCAGTCCTCAGACTTACGGCTGTCACTCCACAATCGAGGGGGTCGAAATTCAGGCGTTCGGTCGTGCGATTCCCCCATTGGGGGAAATCAACAAGCTAAGTTGACGCGGTACGCCGGCATCACTTAACGACCACACGAGTCACTTAACGACGACGGGGTGGGACCAAAGGTGGTAAAATCAGACACGACTCGGTTAACAACCGACAATTCTTTTCCAACCCCCTCCCACCCACCCCACTCTCTGTTTCTTCCTGGACAGGCCCGCTGGGCACAGCGGCTAGTACCCACTACGGAGCGCGTCCGGTGGTCATGCTGGGGGGCTCCTGTCTTCCTTGGGCATTTTTGGGGCTGCGCTCAGCACCTCCTTATTCCACTTATACCTCAGCCTGGGGTTCCTGACAGGTGAGTCGGACAGAACCTGCTTTCCGGAGTGCGTAAATCTGCACGCAGCCCTGTTTTGTTTTGTTTTTAATGGACAAAATGGCTGCCAGGGCCTAGTTGAAGCTCCACCCCTTTTTAACGCCTTCGCAGGGTGGCCATCTTGACTCTTTTGACCTCTTCCCTGCAGAGACCCCCTGCCTGAACCATGTTCTAGTGGTTAAAAGGCTAGAAAACAGGGGGTTGTGAGTTCTAGTTGCACCTTAGGCATACAAGATGGCTGGGTGACTTAGGGCCAATCACCAGGCGACGGTGAATTCTAGTTTCTCCCCAAGCATGAAAGCCAGCTGGGTGACTTTGGGCCAATCACCAGGAGACTGGGAGTTCTAGCCCCACCCTAGGCATGAAAGCCCACTGGGTGACTTAGGGCCAATCACCAGGCGACAGTGAATTCTAGTTTCTCCCTAAGCATGAAAGCCAGATGGGTGACTTTGGACCAATCACCAGGAGACCGGGAGTTCTAGCCCCACCCTAGGCATGAAAGCCCACTGGGTGACTTAGGGCCAATCACCAGGCGACAGTGAATTCTAGTTTCTCCCTAAGCATGAAAGCCAGATGGGTGACTTTGGACCAATCACCAGGAGACTGGGAGTTCTAGCCCCACCCTAGGCATGAAAGCCCACTGGGTGACTTAGGGTCAATGACCAGGCGACGGTGAATTCTAGTTTCTCCCTAAGCATGAAAGCCAGCTGGGTGACTTTGGGCCAATCACCAGGAGACTGGGAGTTCTAGCCCCACCCTAGGCATGAAAGCCCACTGGGTGACTTAGGGCCAATCACCAGGCGACAGTGAATTCTAGTTTCTCCCTAAGCATGAAAGCCAGATGGGTGACTTTGGACCAATCACCAGGAGACCGGGAGTTCTAGCCCCACCCTAGGCATGAAAGCCCACTGGGTGACTTTTGCCCAATCACCAGGAGATGGTGAGTTCTAGTCCAGCCTTGAACATGAAAGCCAGCTGGGTGACTTTGGGCCAATCACCAGGAGACTGGGAGTTCTAGTCCCGCCTTAGCCACGAAAGCCAGCCAAACGACTTTGGGCCGATCACCAGGCGGTGGTGAGTTCTAGTCCCACGTTACCCGCGAGAGCTGACTGGATGACTTTTAGGCCCTCCCTTCTCTCTCAGCCCAGCCTACCTCACAGGATCGTTGTGAGGGAAATAGGAGGAGGAAACCGTGAGTTGTTTGTAAGCATAATGGTGGATTATAAATCAATAATCAATAAAGATAAAATAAACATGGTGGATAAATCCTTACGGGAAATTTCTGTCCGCCTGTAGGTTTGGGCTGGGCGTTAGCCTTCGCCCCCACGATGGGCACTCTCTCGCGCTACTTCTCCGCCCGACGGTCCCTGGCCATGGGTCTGGCCTTGACGGGGAACGGCCTGACCTCTTTTGCCCTCCCTCCCCTCCTGCGCCTGGCGGCTGACCACCTCGCCTGGCGAGGCACCTTGCTGGCTACCTCTGCCCTGACCCTCCACCTGCTGCTCGGCGGGGCGCTCCTTCGGCCCCTGGCCTTGCGGGGAGACCCTCCCAAGTTGACCTCCGTCTTCGACGTGGCTCTCTTCGCCCAGAGAGGCTTTGGGGTGTTTGCCCTGGGCACTGCCCTACTAGCCGCTGGGTACTTCACCCCGTATGTTCACCTGGATGCCTACGGACGGGCGTTGGGCATAGAACCATACCGCGCAGCCTTCGTGGTGTCGCTATCCGCCTTAGCTGACGCCCTGGCACGGCTGCTGGCCGGCTGCGGGGCCGACCGGCGTCTTCTGCCCCCCGTCTACCTGCTGGTGGCCTTCAATTCCTTGGTGGGGGTCGCCCTCCTCTTCTTCCCGGTCTCCACCTCCTATGCCAGCCTGCTCTTCCTGGCGGTGCTCTACGGCGCCAGTGCGGGCAGCTTCGCAACGGTGGCCTTCGGCGTCTTGCCCGAGCTGGTGGGCGTCAGCCGTGTCGTGAATGCTACAGGGCTGTGCATGATGTCGATGAGCATCGGGGGTTTGCTAGGACCCCCGCTCTCAGGTAAGAAGGAAAGGGGGGGGTACTGTGAGGTGGTGGGGAGCTGTGCGAGATGGGTTCTGTGGTACTTAATATTTTGCGAACCTGGCCCCTTTAAGACCGGTGGACTTCAACTCCCAGAATGCCCCACCCAGCACATCAAATTTCCCTTTTAATCATCCTACCGTCAAACCCCTGATTTATTAATTTAGCTTAATTTTTTTTCCCCTCTTGCATTATCCATGCTGAATTCTGATCAACCATTCCTGGCTGGGGAATGCTGGGAGTTGAAGTCCACCCATCTTCAAGCATGTTGACTGGGGAATTCTGGGAGTTGAAGTCCGTCCACATTCTACCAGGCTGACTGGGGAATTCTGGGAGTTGACGTCCGCCATGTTACCTTTGGCGGGAATCGCCATTTTGAGCCGATCTGAAGCCGCAAACTGACTGGGGAATGCTGGGAGTTGAAGTCTGTCCATCTTCAAGCATGTTGACTGGGGAATGCTGGGAGTTGAAGTCCATGCCAGCTTAAAGCAGGCTGACTAGGGAATTCTGGGAATTGAAGTCCGCCCATCTTCAAGCATGTTGACTGGGGAATTGTGGGAGTTGAAGTCCGCCCATCTTCAAGCATGTTGACTGGGGAATTCTGGGAGTTGAAGTCCGTCCATATTCTACCAGGCTGACTGGGGAATTCTGGGAGTTGACGTCCGCCATGTTACCTTTGGCGCGAATCGCCATTTTGAGCCGATCTGAAGCCGCAAACTGACTGGGGAATTCTGGGAGTTGAAGTCTGTCCATCTTCAAGCATGTTGACTGGGGAATTCTGGGAGTTGAAGTCCATGCTAGCTTAAAGCAGGCTGACTGGGGAATTCTGGGAGTTGAAGTCCGTCCATCTTCAAGCATGTTGAATGGGGAATTCTGGGAGTTGAAGTCAGCTTAAAGCAGGCTGACTGGGGAATTGTGGGAGTTGAAGTCCGTCCATCTTCAAGCATGTTGACTGGGGAATTCTGGGAGTTGAAGTCCGTCCATCTTCAAGCATGTTGAATGGGGAATTCTGGGAGTTGAAGTTAGCTTAAAGCAGGCTGACTGGGGAATTCTGGGAGTTGAAATCTGTCCATCTTCAAGCATGTTGACTGGGGAATTCTGGGAGTTAAAGTCAGCTTAAAGCAGGCTGACTGGGGAATTGTGGGAGTTGAAGTCCCCTGTGCTGCACTGACCAAGTTTGAGAAACACGACTAAATCCCAGGTCCTTTCCAGCTCAGCCTGGGAATCTTGCGAACAGTGAACGCAAGCCTCTATTTTCAGCCAGATCAAGGGTTAATCTGACAAACCATGACTAAGCCAGCAATGATGGTTTATGCCTCTTTGCCTCTCATTTTCTTCCCAGGCTTCCTGCGGGACCAAACCGGAGACTTCACTGCCTCGTTCCTCGTCGGGGGAGCCTTTGTCCTCTCTGCCAGCCTGGTTTTCCTGGCCCTTCCCTCACCTTCCTCCGGTTGCCCCAGCTCCCAGGAAGAGGAGATGCTTGGCGCTGTGGGGCATCTGAACCCTCCCTGCCCCATGCCGGCCAGGAGGCGTTTGGAAATATGAAAGGCACCTAATGTTCCTCCATCCAGCAATGCCCATCGCCCAACCAGGATGATGGGAGTGGGAGTCTAATTTACTAAAGAGACCCCCAGCTTCCTCTCTTATTGTCCCTTTCTCTAATCAGGCAGCCTCCTGTGAGTTTCCCATTTAACCTGACTCCACATTGGGGTGCAACAGGGAGAACCCCCCCCCCAATTGAGGGAAGGGGGCATCCAATGCATGGAACCCATCATCCACTGCCTTGGAGACCTTCTCCGGTGCCTTCTCTAGTGTCCGGCGTTCGAAGGGGACTCGCGTGGCTGTTGCTACGTCCACAAAAGTTTAATTTTGGCCCACAGGGAGCTCCGAATTTGCAGGATGACCCAGAAAATGTTGACTGTCACTGTTAGATCATACCGGTGTGTAGTCCTCGAACTTACGACCGTCATGGAGCCTGCCCATCGCGGCCGTAAGTCGCGACGGTGGTAAATCAGGTCACCCACTGACGAGTGGGGTAGTTCTCGGCTTACGACCACAACGGGCACCAGAATTTACACGGCTAAGCAAGATGGCCGTTAAGCGAGTCGCACCCAAGTTTAATGGGCTTTTTTTTTAGCATGGGTGATTAAGCCAATCACTGTGGTCGTTAAGCGAATCACACCCATTGTTAAGCGAATGTTTCCTCGGCGGAGGCCAACTGAGAAAGTCGAAAGTGGTCATAAGTCAAGGACTACCCATATTACGACTCTTTTTAAATCAAATAGTGCCGTCCCCAAAATGCAGTCATGTGACTGTGGTGGGCGGGGCATCCACCAGAACCTCACTAACAAACCCCCCCCCAGGAAGGAGGTTGTAATTTCAAATGGCCAGTAAGCAATGCGTCATAAGTCGAGGACCCCCTGTACTTCAATACTCAGTCATCTTTGCAGGATGTCATCCTTACGAGAGGCACCAGGGGGCGCTGTTGAGCTACACAGGCAGTCCTTGACTTACAACTGTTCGCTTAGCGACCGAAAAAAGCGACTTACGACCATTTTCCACACTTAGGACCGTTGCAGCATTCCCACAGTCACGCGATCGAACTCCGGCATGCTTGCCAACTGATTCATATTTACGACTGACTCATATTTACGACAATCCCAGGGTCCTGCGATCCCCTTTTGTGACCGCCTGACAAGTCAATGGGGAAGCCAGATTCACTTCACCGATTCACTTAGCGACCGTTCAAGCTCCCAACAGTCTCGAAAGAACTGACTCGTATTTATGACGGTCGCAGCGTCCTGAGCTCGGCTGACTCCATTTGGTGACCTTTCGTCGAGCAAAGTCAAGGGGAGAAGGGGGGGGGAAGCCGGATTCACTTAAGGATCGTGCGACTCTTCATTTAACAACAGTCGTAAAAGGTTGTAAAACGGGACACAACTCACGTTACAACGGTTTCGCTTAGCAACCGAAATTTGGGACTGAATCGGGGTCGCAATCCGATGACGACCTGTATTTAGGTGGTTCCCAAATTCCTCTCCTGGCAGTTTTGCTTCTCTAACTTGGGGTAAAATACTAATATTTGGGGGGTATTTTTGTAAAATGAACATCTGGCATTCTCCATGTTTGACACCCGCCCCCGAAAAGGAAGAACATATTGTGGGGTGCAGCTTTTACACAGCTCAGTTAAGCTGCCGCCACCGCCGAGCTCCTCCCCCGGAAGTCCAAACACTGGAAGTTTTGAAAGGAAAGACCGACAGCCATTGGTCTGAAATGGTAAAGGTAGCGGGTTGGACTAGAAGACCTCCAAGGTCCCTTCCGACTCTGTGATTCTGTTAGTCGCTGTTTAAAAAAACAACTCCACTCATCTATATTTTTTAAATTTTTGAGTCCCTGATTCTCCCGACTGTTTTATCCGTCTTCAAACTTCTGGATCAACCACGGGAAAACTCTTAAAACTGTCGTGGCTGATTTTATCCTGAAATCATCCTTTAGAAAATAAAATAAAATAAAATATCGGTAGAAAGAAAGCTTTGGCTAAGGTGTGATTTTTTTTTTTCCGGACCCCCGAAAAAAAAGAACGGCTGAATTTCAAAGCTTTTTCCTCCTCCCAGTTAACGGTGACGAAAAAAAACAAACAAACCCCGAATTGGTGATTTATTTACTTGCTAAGTGAGTCTCCGTCCAGAAATTCCAGAGTGGATACCAGTGGAGAGTTTAAAAACAACAACAACACCTGTGTAAATAAATAAATATGTCGAGGAGCAAAAGAGGGCATGGATAATCCACAAATTCCCATTCCCCCCCCCCCCACCAAAAAAAAAACAATTCTTAGCTTGAATAGAAAACCGATGAATAAAAATTCACAAATTGAAGGAATGGACGTTTTGTGACCTGGTTAGGGACTATCATCAGTGCTACAAGGGAGAGGGGGAGGAGGAGGAGGAGGAGGAGGAGGAGGAGGAGGAGGAGGAGGAGGAGGAGGAGGAGGAGGAGGAGGAGGAGGAGGAGGAGGAGGAGGAGGAGGTGGTGGTGGTGGTGGTGGTGGAGGAGGAGGTGGAGGAGGAATAATTGTGGGGTCCTTGGTGCCCACTGAGTTTTGGTTGTTTTCTTACAGACATCTCATGACCCAACTAGGTAATATCATCAGTGCTAGAAGGGAGTGGAGGAAGAGGAGGAGGGGGAGGAGGAAGAAGAGGAGGAGGAGAGGAGGAAGAGGAGAAGGAAGAGGGAGAGGAGGAGGAAGAAGAGGAGGAGGAGAGGAGGAAGAGGAGAAGGAAGAGGAGGAAGAAGAGGAGGAGAGGAGGAGGAGGAGGAAGAAGAGGAGGAGGAGAGGAGGAAGAGGAGAAGGAAGAGGAGGAGGAAGAAGAGGAGGAGGAGAGGAGGAGGAAGAGGAGGAAGAAGAGGAGGAGGACGATGGGTTCCTTGGTGCCCACTGAGCTTGGTTGTTTTCTTACAGACATCTCATGACCCAACTAGGTAACATCATCAGTGCTAGAAGGGAGTGGAGGAAGAGGAGGAAGAAGAGGAGGAAGAAGAGGAGGAAGAAGAGGAGGAGGAAGAGGAGAAGGAAGAGGGAGAGGAGGAGGAAGAAGAGGAGGAGGAGAGGAGGAGGAAGAGGAGGAAGAAGAGAGGAGGAGAGGAGGAGGAGGAGGAAGAAGAAGAGGGAGGAGGAGGAGGAGGAAGAAGAAGAGG